>NC_083098.1:144533063-144578063 GCF_949774975.1 Lagenorhynchus albirostris
AGAAAACAGACAGACAGCCACCCAGGTGTTGACATTTGTGTGTACGTATATGTGAGCTTGTAGGAAGATGCTGAGGGGTCCTTGCTGGGATACTTGTTTTGACTAGCTTATCTGGGAGTGGGTGGAGGGAAACTCTATAGGCAGGGGTCAGTGGGCGGGGGCACTGAATTTTATAAAAGGTGTAGAAAGGGAGGGAAGGAGGGAGAGAGGAGCGTAGAGGGTGGGTCCCCATCCTCACTTGCCAGCTCGCCTACAATTGTGGTTACATCAGGGCAGTGGGATTTCAGACTATTTATCCTTCTTTTCTTATATGTGTGTGCATTACTCAGGTTTCTACAATGCCCAAGTGTGACTGACATAACCAGAAATTAAACAACAAAGCTATTTTCGTTGCATGAAAACAATGACTATACCATGTGTCGGAGCTCCGAGGAGAGACCCAAAGGATTGAAATTAAACCTGATGTTGATTAAAAAAAAAAAAGTGACAGAGAATAGCATAGAAACAAAACGAAACAGAAAAAGGAGGAAAGGGCTAGAAACAGGAAGTCTGGACGTGAACCGTCAGGGAAGCATGTTCCCTGGGAATGCGTGTCACGCTGAGCAGGGCAGTGAAGGAGCCCGGGACGACAGTGGACACGCTGAGTACATACGGTAGCATCATCAGTCACTGTTAACTTCGGTGGAGATAGCATATGTCAGGGCCCAAACAGGAAATCAGCACCTGCTTGAAGTACGTGGGACAGAGAGTGGGCTACGTGGTGGTGGTGAGGGCTTAGAGCCACCAGGGACAGGGAGACAGCTGGAGGTGAGGACTGTGGGGTTCGTGGCTTCCTCTGCAGCAGGATGAAGAGAGAGGGTGGTGTTCCTGCAGCTCAGGAGCCAGGGCCCAGCAGGGCCTGGAGCAGAAGCAGACGCAGCCCCTGCAGAGACACACTGGAGGTAGAGGGCAGAGGGAGAAATACCCCAGCTTCTCCCTCCTCCCGCCCTCCCGCCTCCCACCAGAGCCTCCCATTGGCTGAGCCCAACAGGAGTCAGCTGGAAAATGGACAGGCTGGGATAGGGGTGGGGCTCCCATGGCTCAGAGCAGAGTGGGTGAGCGGATGGACTTGGAGGGAGACGGGAGGGTGGCCGGCACAGCCAGGGAAGACCTTTCCAAGTCCTTTCTGCTTGTCCACATAAGGAGGACCTGAAGTAGACACCGAGGGCACCCTCCTCATTCCCACTTCACGGATGGGGAACGCGAAGCTTCTAGAAGGCTGGAGAAACCGCCAGGAAAGGTCTTTGCCACCTGAGGGAGGCTGTGTAGGACGAGAAGAGCAGACAGCCTTGTGGGGAGGCCGGGAAAGCCATGCTCGCCACTTGGCAAGGAGCACACTGGGCTCTGGGGAGAAGGCTAGGCCTCCCCACCCTGACGGGCTGTGTCCTGGGGGCCCCGGATGTGGCTGTGTCTCAGGAGGGAGCCCTGAATGTAGGGAGAGGAGACCCCCCACTCCAGCCCCGCCTTCCCAACCACAGACTGCAGCAAGGCAGCCGCCAGCACTGCTTCAGGGACCGCGAAATTACATCTCTCAAAACACCCCTTTCTTCCCTTTTTTTTTTTTGTCTGCATTGCCATGACTAGAGTAATCCCAGTCTGTCTTCTCTTTCACCCTTGACGCTGAGTTTAATTGAATAGACTGTAGCTGCGGTGCCTCTGATCTTTAAATCCATGTTTATTTGCTTATTAGTGTGGATGTGATGTCTGAACAAAGCGTGGGGATGTGTTGCGAAGCGGGTTTCAACCAGCGGTCTGATCGGTTCAGCGGCCTTGCTGTGTTCACAGCCCCGGGTTGAGACTGACATGGACACAAAGCCTTCCCTCCCGAGGGCTTGTAGGGCCCTACCTGAGTGCCCGGCTGGCAGGGGAGGTTGAGCAGGTGGACAGGGGCTGAGGCTGCCCCTGCTGAATGGAGTCCTGTCCAGGAGAGCGGATGGTGCCCCTGCCCCCCAGCTGTCAGAGCTCCTGTGTGTGTGTGTGTGTGTGTGGCGGCCGCCAGCCCCGTCTCCTGCACCTCAGTCACCATGTTGGCCAGACCAGCTGAGGTTGAAATCTAAAGGGCCCTGGCTTCATGATACAGGCCGACTCCAGGTCCCTGGAATGCAATGACCATGAGCAAGGAGCCAGAGAGAGGACGTGTCCTGTTCCAGAGGCAACATGCCCAGGAAATGCAGCCTGGGTGTGGAGTCCCACCTCAGGGCCTTTGCACGTGCTCATCTCTGACTCCTGCATGCGTTCCCGTCTCTGTTCAAAGGTCCCTTCACTGAGGAGAGGCCACTTTGCCTGAAATAGCGCCCCCCTGCCCCAAGTCTCCACTCCATTTTCTTTTATTCATAGTACACAATGTACCCAACACTAGAATTCACTTTGTTTATTTATCGTCCGCCTGCTCCTCCAAGGTATCCGTCAGCCCCCTGGAATGAGGGGCGCTGCAGGGAGATCTGCTTTCCTGTGGCCGAGTGGAGTGGCCTGTGTTGTCCCCAGACCTTTCTGTCATGGGACGTCTGCTCTTGAGATGGCCTTAGGGGAAAGGGAACGGGGAGGTGGAAGGGGTGAATGGAGGAGAGAATGGCTCACACAGAAAAGTAGAGACACGTGGACAGAGAGACAGACAGATCAAGAGAGGCAAGGACAGAGCTGCACCTGTGAAGAGACCCTCAGAGAGACAGAGATACCAACAGAGAGACACACAGACAGGTTTATAGGTGCAGAAAGAGAACCAGAGGTCCACGCCCAGAGAGACAGACGGAGAGGTGGGCTCTGGGCAGTGTCTCTGCAGACACGGTCCAGGCGCATCTGGTGAAGGCCGGAGGTACCCCTGGGGTACCACCCCTGGGGGCTGGGAGGCATTAGCCAGCGGGGCCGGGCAAAGGCCGGAACGGCTGTTTCTTCACGGTGCTGAAAAACCAGCGCCTCTCCTTCACCGTGTCTGGTATTCCAGCATCAGCTGTCTGCCGCTCCCCCAGACACTCAGACGCAGAAAATTCAGACGAGCTTTGCCCTGGCCCGTTTCCAGGTAAGAATCTGTCCTCAGGAGAAAATCTCCTTAATGGGGCGGAAAACAGAACTGACATCACCCCGGGCCCACCACATTCTTCTTTAGCAGGTCCTGGGAGGTGGCACACTGTTGTTGAAGATACGTGATGCCGCCCACCTGGGCAGCAGTGTGGGCCCCTCGGATTCACTCATGCGCTTCCTCCAAAGGACGCCACGGGTGGCAAGTTGGTGCCTTTAAAATAGAAAAGTGGAGTCACATTCTGGAATCAGTCCAGGAGCAGGTCCTGGGATACAGGGGACACAATGATGGAGTAAATGAGCACCCGTGATGACCTTTCAGGCAGGCGGTGACCAGGAGAGCATCTTAAAGGCTCCCTCAGTCACCAGTCAGATGCCCCCCGTGCTCCTGGAGGAAGAGCCTCTCCAGGGCAGCTCTGTGTCCCCATCTGAAAGCCCAGCCTGGGGCCAAGCACAGGGCAGAGACCCAGTAATGTGTGGTGTGTGAGCTGGGGGAGGGGGGGGAGGGAGGGAAGGGAGGAAGGAAGTAAGGAAGAGCAGATCCACGGGATTGGTCCCTCCCCAGAACCCCGCCCCTCAGACTCCATCCTCACCACCATCTACCTGCCCCCCAGGCTTTTTAAGGGCAGAACGCGAGAGAAAGTCGGCTCCGTCCCTCCCCATCCCCGCCTCCCAGGACCCACTCAGGCCCACGCTCACCTCCTTTTCCATGTTACCATGGGAGGAGTCGCGCCCTCTATTGATGGGCACGTGCAGGTGTGGCTGTCCTGTGAGCCGCACCCCTGCATCTCTACAAGGCCAGAACCCCAGGTGGTGGGAGCTTTTCTTCCAAATCGGAGCCTGTCCCAGAGGCCGTCAGTGACCATGGGGCCTTGGCCACACTGCTTCTGGTCCCAGAACCTCTGTTTTGTTTCTTCCTTTTTCATGGCAGATTCTCACACCTCCCTCCGGGCTGCAAGGTGAGATGAGAGTCTGCAGGTAAACCCCGCGGCAGTGTTTCCGGAACACAGGGGTGCTCGGAGGACCATAGCCGCTGCTTTCTCTGCAGGCAGAAGGGGAAGGTCGAGGGCTGTAGGATGCGACAGGCCTGGGTCCACCCTGCCTCTCCACCTGCTCGCTGTGGGTTTCTGAGCAAGTGACTTAACCTCTCTGATTTTGATTTTCTAGTCTCTAAAATGGGACCCTATGGGTCACAATGCAGGAGGGCACTTTGAAAAAGTAGGATGTGCACACAGGTGTAAGTTGCATGACTTTTAAAAATAGTTTTGCTGTGGAAGAGTGGGCGTTCCGGCCCCAGCAGCAGAAGCCCTCACACCCCACCCTGCTGAGACGGCACTGCTGGCAGAAGCTCCCCTGGAAGGGGGAACCCGGTTTCAGCCTGGTTCTAGGAGTGAGGCGCAGATGAAGGGCCACATTCTCCATTCACAGGGCTTGGAGTTTAGGGGGTCTGCCAGGACCTTGGCCAGAGCCAGGGACTGCCGGCACCGTCTGGCTAGCACCCCTGGGCACAGAGAGGCTGGCAGGCAGCCAGGGCGATACAGTGCAGGGGCGGCAGGTCCTGCTGGTGGGGTGGGATTCAGGGGTCCGGATGACGCCCGCGTGCTTCGGAGGAGCCGATCCCAGCCTGACCGACGCCCCGTACACAGCCTTCCCTCCCCGCCCGCCCCTCCTGCAGACCATCAATTCTTGCTGGGTGACGCGCCTTCCCTGAGAATGGCTTAGCTCAAAATTTTCAAGGGCTTCAAGGCATCTTGTTGTTATTTAACTCTCAAATGGGATTCTTAGGGATTGGAGAAATACTTTCTGCCAATTTCCACCCACTTTGGTTTCCTTGCCTGGAGAACCAAGTGCATTAAGTTATTACAGGGCGCCCGTGGGTGGGGGTGGAACAAGGGGGCCCCTCTGCAGAGAGAGGGCCTGAGGGAGGGGGGCGCTGCTGGCTCCTTGCCTCACTTTTACTGTCATTTAGTGCCATGATGGAAATAGTCTGGGCATCCTTCATTCACTTCAGCAAACTTTCACTGTCTGCTCGGCTGGGAGCAGGGGGCACAGAGGTGAGGGCCATGGTCTTACAGCTTTCACAGGGTCACAGGAGCTGGGGGACAGACCCACAGGCGGCAAACCTGGGGCCGGCGGCTCCACGGGCCCAGAGTGAGCTCAGACCAGCCCTGACTTACAAGCAAGTTGCTACACAGGGCAGTGAGGGAAAGAGGATTTTCAGTAAGTGCAGCAGCCCTGGGGGGAAAACAGAACTTGACCCTGGATCACACATGAAATAAAACCCCAAGACAGCATCAGTGATGGGGCCCCCAGGGCAGGGAGATGTTGCTGCAGCTTCCCAGGGTGGAGGGAAACCAGACACCAGCACTCTCCTCCCGGGAGCTGATGTCCTAAAGGGAGGCAGACAGTAAATCAGCGAGATGCGTGTGCACTGTCAGGTAGCAATGTGCACCGTGGACAAAAGCCAAGCGGGAGGGTTCCTGGGGGAGGAGGAGGAGGGCGTTCTCCTCGGTGAGGTAACACTTGAGCAGGGCCTGGAATGCCCTGAGGAGTCAGTCCCGAGTCAGTCCCTGTGGGCATCTGGGACGGAGAGCGGCACGTGCAAAGGCCCTGGTCACATTGCCTGGGCCGTATGGACTGGGCTTCATTCTCTGAGCAATGACATGTGACAGCACATAGGAAGGACCCCAACCGGGGAAACTCACCTGAGTCTTGGCGTCCAGAGTTTTTACTGGGGGTCGGTCATGTAGCCTTGTGGCTGGCCTTAGTCTCCAGCGCCTCCAGAGGTAAAGCTGAGACCCGCTGACCCAAGACTCTGCCAGGAATCATATTGTGAGCATAGACTAACTGGCCAGCCCAAGGCCTCAGGACACAGAGGCACTCTTAACAGGCAGGACCTTCCAAGGCTTAGAGGTGACCTTCCTGGAGCCAGTCAAGGGCCAAACTTTTCTTGGGAACGTGTGGGGTTTGGACAACCCAGACGCGCTGAGTTAACCCCTTACTGCACCATCATCACATACCTTCTGCTCCCAGGCAGGGAGCAGAGCGGGAGGAAGGGAAGGGCTGCATCCCAGGCCAGTTACTGTGTTGGGAGGTTCAGGTTTGTCACTTCCTTTAACCCTTGGGACGACCCTGGGGTGGAAGGCATGTCACTATTGTATAGAAGGGACACCTGAGGTCCAGTGATTCCTGTGACCAGCTCCAGGTCACACAGCCTGTGGTGTCAGACTGTCACCACGCTCCCTCCACGTGAGCATGACGTGGACCACGGGTGCTCTCTTCAAATGATGCTTTAGGGCTTCCCTGGTGGCGCAGTGGTTGGGAGTCCGCCTGCCGATGCAGGGGACACGGGTTCGTGCCCTGGTCCGGGAAGATCCCACATGCCGCGGAGCGGCTGGGCCCGTGAGCCATGGCCGCTGAGCGTGCGCGTCCGGAGCCTGTGCTCTGCAACGGGAGAGGCCACGACAGTGGGAGGCCCGCGTACCGCAAAAAAACAAAAAAAATGATGCTTTAACCACGGAGGTGCCTGCAGGAGGTTGGCTCTGGGGAAGATGTGGCCCTCTCCTGGGCTGGCCGCCGGCTCAGGCAGGAAAGCGCCTGGATGGGGTAGGGAGCTCTGCAGGGCCTGCTCTGCTGCACGGCCTCGGCCAAGCTACTCACCTTCTCAGGCTGTTGCTGTGGCCCCGGCACACCCTCTCCCAGGGCACCTGGTGTGCAGGTGCGGGCGTTTGCCCAGTGGACACGGAGCTGTCTCCTCTGCACATTCAGAGAAGGAGGTCTGGATGCCTGTCTGTCCTGCCGACTCCCCGGGGCTGCAGGGACAGATGCGCTGCTGCAAACTCTTTGTGCTCTGCTCCCAAATCACTCACCTGATGCATTTTGAAGAAGCCTCTGGAGTTTGATGGTGCGAGGGGATGAGTCTGTCTTGCCTTCTTGACCGTAGGCAGGAGTTGGGAATGACTCTAACGTCCGCCCTGTAGCTGTCTGCCCAAGGCAGCCTGGAGTCTTGGCTGACCTTGGCGGGGACGTCCCTGGTGGTCCAGCGGCTAAGACTCCGCGCTCCCAGTGCAGTGGGCCTGGGTTCGATCCCTGGTCAGGGAATTGGATCCCGCATGCCGCAACTAAGAGTTCGCATGCCGCAACTGAAGATCCCACATGCCGCAACTAAGACACGGCACAGCCAAATGAATAAATAAATAAATATTAAAAAAAAAAAAAAAGAAACACTGACCTTGGGGCCAGGAGACCTCAGACAGAGTCACCCCCTTGGCTCTCAGCTGCTGTGTGAACTTGAACAAGTGACTGCTCTTCTCTGGGCCTGTGTCGTATTCATGGGACGGGTGTGGTCGGAGGCCCAGAGGTTTCGAGGACCCTCTTGGCTCTTACAGCAGGGCTGGGTGCTGAGAGCTTATGTGGGGCGTCGGCAGTAACTCTGAGGGCGTCTGGTTGAGAACCGTGTCATTCATTCATTCATTCACTCATTCACTTATGCACTCGTTGAACCAACGTTTACTGGCACTGACTTCCTGCGAGGTGTTGGGCCAGAGAGCTGGCCAGATACTGTCCTGGCCATTAAAGAGCATTCAGGTGGATCAAAGGAACAGGAAGTCCATTTATGGTGGAGCAGGTGTCACGGGGGCTGTGGGCATGCAGACGAGCGGCAAGGGGACCTGCGGGGGAGGGAAGGGAGGGTCCAAGGGCTTCACGCGTTCTGTCTTCCCCTGCCGAAGGCTCTGCCATGAGTAAGGGTCTCCTCTCTGAGCCCCGCTTCCCTCCTGTGCAGAATGGGTAGCTGACAGCGTCCACACCGTGTGTTTTTCCAGGGCCCGCTATTGTTAGGCACTCCGGCTCCATCCGGAAGGCGCTAGGGACATGCTGGAGGTTGTTCAGAGGGTGATTTGCATGATTTGAGAGAAGAGGAAACTAGCGCAGGTTGAAGGGACAGAGAGCGCCGTGGGCCTCTGGCTGGCAGGTCTGCAGGTCCTGTCAGCTGGGAAAACACGGGCCATGCGGGTGTGAATACAGCGGTGCCTCTTACCCTCCATGGAGGGCCCTGTCCTTGCATACGGTTGAGGCACACAGGGCCCCCACAGGACTGCGTGCATGGGAGGACAGGGTGCTTCCTGGGGAGACGGCGTGCCCCCGCCCCCGATGGAACTGGGCCAGGCTCACCTCCTGCCCCCGGCTGGACCAGGAAGGGGAAATTCCCGATTGCAAGGAGTCCCCACCTCCTCCTCTGGTGCTTCCGTCTCCCTGTTCGACACCCCATCTACAGCCACGTGTGCAGGTACAGGTCCTTTCACACCCTCCCTTCTGGAAAGTGGTTCCTGGTGAGGACTGGGGAGCTACACGTGGTGGGATTGAAGTTTATGGGCTCAGGGCCAGACTGCTGGGGTTCAAACTCAGCTCTGCCACTTACTACTTCACCTCTCTGTGCCTCAGTCTCCTCCTCTGGAAAATGGGATGGTGCCTCGTGCTTACCATGTAGAGGGTTGGGAAGATTAAGAGAGCTGGTCCGTCCAAAGCACTCAGCATGGAACTGGGGGAATAATTATTGATGAGTATTAATTAATGATGATTACCATTATTCTTACTACTGCCACCTGATGTCACAAGCAAGTTAAGTCTCAGAGATGTTGGTTGACTTGTCCAAGGTCCAGGATTAGAAAAAGATGGGGGCATCTGCAAGCCCAGATCTCAAAACTTCAACCCAGAGCGGGTCGAGGGGCCTCCTGCTGAGGAATGAGAGGCCAAGGGCCTGCAGAAACCCAGGGGCAGGTGTGGGAGAGTGTGTCTTTAAGGACACAGTTTAGAAATGGAAATCTGTAGGTTACTGACTTAACTATTCAGTTTTGTCATTGAATCAACCTTTGTTTTGTATTCCCTGATATTTTAGCCATTAAGAAGTGTCAATCGAATGCCCCCGATTTCATGACTTACAGCATTTCTTTGATGTTTACTGAGATCCCAAGTTGTGTTCCACCTGTCTTATTTCCTGCTCAGTTTTTGGACTTTGTATTGAAATATTTCTCTGAACATTTAAAAATAGAATTTCCTTCCCGATTGCCCATATCTCATCTGCTAATGTCTATTTACATTCCTTTTCCTCTTTAAAAATGTTCAGTATATAATTTGCACTGCCTTTAATAGAAACTGGATAGCGTCAACTGTTACTCAGAAAATTAATTTAGAGTGTCAGATTCTATAACTCGGGAATTGGCATATAAAAATGTTACCATTTTATGCCGGGACCCCCTAAGAATAAATGAGGACCCTTGTTTTTAAAATATTGACTTGTAAGAGTTTCTTGGATCTGAGAATACACTTTTGAAAAGCCATGCAGAAGCTAGAGCCCCACTCCTGGCACTTGATCCTAGGGAGTGATCCAGGACGTGTTAAAGGGATGAAAATTTTTATAAAGGGCAGAGGGGCTTGCCATAGAAATAACAGGAAAATAGAAAGAAGTCAGTTTCCCAAATGCACAGCACATAGTAGGCTCTCAGTATTTTTAGAGAGGCTTTAAAAATGTTCATCCTAACCAATGGCTTGTCAGTAATGTCACACGCACTGGATGGAGTATTACACAGCAGGCAGGAAACGCTAACCATTTAGTTATAAAATCAGACCAAAATTTGGGCACACGTTGTAATGGCCGTACTAGAAATATGTTCACCTGTAGACAAGGGCTGGACAGGTACAGAGGGATAAGGGGACCCAGCTGATGGTTGAAAGAGAAGCTTCTTTTCTTCTTATTGTTGTAGCTGCCTTCTGTTGTTCTTATTCTATTATTTTTTAAATGATTCCAAGAAGAGTGGAGGGTGTATCAGCATATGAGGGAAGGAAATTTTATTGGGTGTGGATTGCTAAACTTTAGGAATTTTCCGCAGGATAGATTCCAGTTCACAAGGGAAGCGTAACCCAGCCCAGCCCCCAACCGGCTTTGATGCTAAGCCTCGGTTCCAGACTTGGGGGCTCCCACTCCCCCCCTTGAGCTTTCTTCCAGCTCCTCTGCCCTCCCCATTCCTGCTGGGAATTCCTAGCTGCACCCCCAGTTCCACAATGAGGCAGCTGCTGGATTGGGAAGCCCTTTGGAGCTGCGTTACCTGGTCTGCAACAGGTCACTTTGTGTTATTATTTGTCTCATGATATTTGGGTGCTTCCTATTTGAAACGACCCTTCTGGGCTTTAGAGGGGGCTGGCATCCTCCCAGATCGGCGGGTTCCCTGGGAGATCACGTGCATCAGTGCACTTCACCCTGGGTAGCGGGGGAGAGAAGCTGGACACGGAAGGGCCTGTTCCTGGGTAGCAACCGGCCTGTCCCGTTTGTAGGACGTGCTTGTGTGTCCTTCCCGACAAAATCCAAAGCGACAAACGCCGCTCTCCCAGCCTCTCCACGCCCCCTCCGTGTCGGGGTCTCCAGACTCGCCTTGGCCTTTGCAGGTGTGCCCGGCTGGGGGCTTGCAGAGCAGCTGTAAAAGCAGGGACATCTGCTGGGCTTGATGAGGCCTGTGTGTCAAGGTGAGCAGTAGGCAGCCCCGCCCGTGCCAGGTGAGCCCTGCCCACCCCAGGACAGTGCCCAGGGACACTTCCGGGGACACAGGCCTCATTGAGTCCCGACGGTTGCAAGCCAGTTCTAAAGACCCCACCATCTGGGAAAAGAGCCGCGGCAAATATCCCGCCTCGGGTCATCTTAAAACCTCCAGAAATAAAACCACCAGAGCCATTCATAGAGCTGGAAGCTGCTAGAAGTTGCCCAGTTTAGAACCCGAGTAGGACACAGTCTCACTTTGTCCCTTAGGAGCCGAGCAAGGGACTCCAGCCGCTTGCATCTCCGTTTCTTCATTGGTGCCTTGAGAGTCATTGGTTGGAACGGAGATGAGATGAGGTCACTCACCCAGCGTCTTCATCCTGGGCCTGGAGCAGCCTCAGCCCTGGCCGCGTGCTCGGGGCTGAGGTCCCCGTGCGTTATTTGTGTCTGCTCCGGGCTCTGGGCCTCGGCTATACTCCGTAGCCCCTGCCTGGGACTTGGGCCCTCATTGCTTCGTCACAGCGGCAGGAGCAGCCAGCTTCCCCAGCAGCACTTGAGGCTGATTGTCGGGGACGCTTCCACCCCTTTGTCCAGCACCCTCTCCCTCCCCTTCCCTCCTCAGTTCCTGCCAGCTCCTCCGCCAGGCCTCCCCGGACCCCCAGGCACATACAGAGCCTTCACCAGCTTCCCTGGGAGCACCTAGCACCCTCCGCAGTTTCCCTGCGAGCCCCTGGCACCTTCCCCAGTCTTTGAGAGCTCCTGGCACGTTTCCGGGCTCTGACCTCCGCTTTGGCTGCATATCCAAGGTCCTTTTCTAGTGCTTCAGCCCTGCCCCCAGGCCCTGGGGCCCCCCAGAGGCGGCTGCCCTGCCCTGCTGCACACCAGATGTGGCAGGAGCATTGCTCCTTCAGTGTGGGCGCTGGTACAGCCCAGAGCAGGCTCCCGGTGGGCCCCTGCTAAGCTGGGTGTAAGCCCTTTCCTCCCGGTCTGTGAGAAGGTCTTGGGAGGGACTGCATCCAGGAGGAGAGGTATGAGCAGTGTCTGCTGACTGATGGGTGTGGAATTATTTCAGGATCTGAACAGGAAGTACAGTGGCGCTGGCAACGCCAGCCACAGAAACGCCCGCCCACCCACTCTGCGCTCCGCGCTCGGCACAAAGCCGGCACAGAATCGGCGCAGGGGAAAGTGTGTTGGAAGGCATTCTTTTTTTTTTTTTTTTTAACATCTTTATTGGAGTATAATTGCTTTACAATGGTATGTTAGCTTCAGCTTCACAACAAAATGAATCAGTTATATACATACATATATTCCCATATCTCTTCCCGCTTGCGTCTCCCTCCCTCCCACCCTCCCTATCCCACCCCTCCAGGCGGTCACAAAGCACCGAGCTGATCTCCCTGTGCTATGCGGCTGCTTCCCACTAGGAAGGCATTCTTGAGCTGAGAGAATCACTCATCTCAGGGGTTCACCGAAAGGGAGGCGACCCTTACTGTGGAGTAAGGAGATGCAGCTGGCTGGGAGCCAGCTTGAGCAGAGCGTCCTGCAAGCAGCCTTGCAGGGTGGCCTGGTCCCTGACTCTGCACCGATTTCCATCCCTAAGTTGTTGGTAGAGCTGCAGGCAGGGATACTGAGGCCGTCCCTGGGACCAGGCCCTGCCCAGCCCAGCTACATTCTGGAAAGATCTACTGACTTCACAGCACCTAACACATGAGGGCCCAGAGCATCAGCAGAGCCATGGCAGCGGGGCTAGAAACCACATGTGGAAGGGCTGCTTGGGAGACGAGCTCCTGGGATGGACTCAGAGAGATGGGCACTGACACGTGACTGTGAGTTTGAGCATGGAAAATCTGGGGCCCCTGCTAGGGTGCTCCTCTGGGCCGGCACAGAACACTGCCCGGGCTCTTTTAGGATTGGGCTTGAGTTCAAGACATGGAAACAACCTCAATGGCCATAGACAGATGAATGGATAAAGAAGACGTGATACATATATGCAGTGGAATACTACTCAGCCATGAAAAAGAATGAAATAATGCCATTTGCAGCAACATGGGTGCAGCTAGAGATTATCATACTAAGTGAAGTAAGTCAGACAGAGAAAGACAAATATCATATGATATCCCTTACATGTGGAATCTAAAATATGACACAAATGAACCTATCTATGAAACAGAAACAGACTCACAGAACAGACTTGTGGTTGCCAACGGGGAGGGGGTTGGGGGAGGACTGGAGTGGGAGTTTGGGATGAGCAGATGCAAACTATTATATAGAGAATGGATAAACAACAAGGTCCTCCTGTATAGCACAGAGAAATATATTCAATATTCTGTGATAAACCAAAATGGAAAAGAATATGAAAAAGAATGTATATATATGCATAACTGAATCACTTTGCCGTATAGCAGAAATTAACACAACATTGTAACTCAACAATACTTCAATAAAATAAATTTAAAAAAAAGACTGGGCTTGAGTTAAGGAGAAGCCCTAAGCCAGGGAGAAAACCCACAGGTAATACTAACAGGGCTACCGAGTGGGGAAGGGCTGTGGTCAGTGTGCAAATGCTGACACGGCAGAGAGCATCACCCACCAGGCTCTGCGAGAGGAAGAAATAGAGTCAGAAAGTCCAGACACGCAGGGTGGGTGCCTGGCCCTGTGAGCATCCCGAGGGACAGGAATGCATGCCCGGGGGACAGCCTGGGGTACAGCAGAGAAGGCAGACTTGAGCCAACAGCTTGGGCTTAAACTGAGTTTCCTGTAGTTGCCATGTGACCCTGAGCAAGGCAGGTGATACGCCTCAGTTTCCTCACCTGTAAAATGGGAAGGCATGCTCCTGGCCGACGCTATTGTCCTGTTCCTGGGAGGCCGAGCTCCGCCCTTGGCCTGGTGTCCAGAGCGTGTGAGCCCCTGTGTCTATTAATCCCCCCAAGAGGCTTTTCCCGTTGCAGGGAGACCATGCTCTCAGATCCTCGGGGCAACTTGCCTGGCGTCGCCCCACTACTGCCATCGTGCCCCTTTGAGGGCAGGCTGAGACCCCTTCCCTCAGCTCACCCACCTGGCTGGCACCCGACACCCTGTTTCACACTCAGAATGTCAAGCCACGTCACAGAATTTTCTTGAATGACTTGACCGGCCTATCAGTGCCCCGGGCCACCTTAATTCTCTCTCCCTGGCTGATCCCAAGAGGGTTTACTTGTCAGTCCCGGGCAGCGGATCAAAGCCTCGTCTTTCCAGGGCCCCTGGAATTGTCGGTTCCTGAGGACAAGGGTTGCCCCTGGGTGGTGGCCTCTCGACATCTGTCCCTTCTCATCTCACATCACAGACTAAAGTTCAGCAGGGCGTTCAGCTGGGAAACCATCCTAACACACATCACCTCCTCTGGTGGGAGGGCCCAGGCTGGATGCCTGGAGACCAAGATGGAGTCCCGGCTGTGCCACGGATCCCCAGGGGACTCTGCACACATCCCTTCCTTGCCGGGCCTCGGTTTCCCCACGTGAAAAGTGCAGGTGGGAGTTCCCATCCCTGGTGTGGCTTTGGGGTCTGCCCGGGAGCTTTGCACACCGACGGTGCAGGGCTAGTGCCGGTCCTCTGCGTAATCATCAGGGCGCATGAGGGGAGTCCACACAGCCACGCCTCCGGCCAGAGAGAGGTCCACACGGACACAGTGTGGCATCAGTGCCCCTCAGGAGGCTCCGTGATGCGGGGACCTGTCACCTGCCCGTGACCACGAGCCCGCCTTGTACTCTCCCTCCACACACCGGCTCCAGTCTCACGGTGGGTATCTGGGGTCTGTGCCTTTGATCCCTTTTACAGATAAACAAACCGAGTCTCGCAGAGGTCCAGGCCTTGCCCAAAGCCACAGGCTTGCAGGTGGTACCAGCCACGCAGGGGGTGCCCCCTTTCCCACCTGTGCTGTTTCCCAAAGTAGCCGGGAGACCGTGGGAGCTGGGGGCTTATCCGCACAGGGGGAGGGGCTGGAGCTGAACTTACGTCCCTGCCAATGAAATAATTATAGAGTATGAAAATGGCTTAATTAAATAATTTTTTTAAAGTGAATATGTACAGACACTCAGCAATTAAGCGGCCAATTTTTAAATAGCAATTTTCCAACTGCGCTTGTCTTCCATGTATCTATTTGCCCGATTTTAGAGTCTGTTTTTTTTTCCAAAATTTTTAATTTGAATAAATCTAGATTGCATGATCACTTCCTGAGGTGCAGGTAGAAGAACTTGGAGGTGGTATTCGTGCTGGGGAAGTTCAGGGTGGGTGTGGGGAGGACGCCGGGCCCAGAGGAGACCCAGGGTGAGCGCTGTTCCTCCGCACTTCTCCCTCCTCTTCCCTTCCCCCACCCTCCTTTTTCCCTCTTCCCCTTCCTCCCTCCCTTCTATCCTTCCTTCTGGACATGGAGAGCTCTCACAGGCATTTTCACGATCCTGAGATGAGAGGGGGAGTCTCTCCCCAACAGGCAAGTTCAAGGGTCTGGCTGGTGCTCAGACATTAATCAAATCCAATCCCCACGGTTTCTATGGAAAACTTGCCCAGAGTGGGATACCCTCTCACCCGAGGTCACACAGCCTCCGGGTCTGCTACCTGGTGCCCCTCCATAGGCATCCAGCAAGCATTTATTGAGTGCTGGCTGCGTGCCTGACCTGTGGATTCTTGCATGATCTTGGTGACCCCTCTCCTCACTCCAACTGGGTCATCTGTAAGGACTTGAGGAGGATGCGACATTACATTCAGGGTTGGTGCCCTGGGGCTGTGAGGGATTTAGATAAGAGTCAGGAATGTAAGACATTTAATTGAGTCATCCTTGTGTCAAACTTGGTGAGCTCATAACAGAGATCTGCGCACTCTGGGAAAGAGACAGCATCCTCCAACCTCGGGCGTCTTGAGCGTCCCTGGGCATCTCCGGTTTGCATCCTGAGTGGTGCTTATTTTCTGCAGCCCTCGGACACACAGGGCGAGGCAGGGACCACATAACACTCCGTCACCTTCTACTTTCCTTTCTTGGAATAACTCTTCATAACGCGGATACCATCACTGCTAGACTTGTTCCTTCACTTGAAGTCTTTGAGAAACAAGTGGTCTTGGGAAATAATGAAGTGAAATATGGATACCTGCGTGGCCCCAGGCAACGAACGAGGTCTGCCTGGGCAAGGGTTTCCCCAAGCACTGGCCTCGGGGTCGGGGAAGCCGGGAGCCCAGGGAACAGGCAAGGACATTGCAGGTGAAAGGCATGTGACCACTGCCTTTTCCATTCATGGGGACCCCAGGGACCCCTGATCCAACTCTCTGATGCCTCGAGGAGAAACCGATGCCCCATCCTGAGTGTGTGCCCGGGATCTCACTCTCAGTAGCAGCGAGGGGGCACGGCCAGACCCCTGACTGCCAGACCCCTTCTTCTTGGCCTCATGGGATCTCAGAACTCCCCTGACCAGTGTCAGGAGAGGAGGTGGCCCAGGCCGTGGACACAGGGAAACACATGCTGCTCTGAACTCGCCCATCTTCGAGCCCCATCGTGTCCTGCAGGCTTAGTGGGTGCCGGTGACTGAGCTTCACCCAGGGGCTGCCCTGACTTCCCCGAGCCACACCCCATCCGTGTTACCCGGGTCACCTTCCGTCTCCTCCCTCGCCCTTACACCTTGCCATCCCCAGCTTCCGGGTGTGTGCCCTGCCCTTCCTTTCTTCTCCTCCCCACTGCCACTCCCTCCGCCTCTGTCACCTGTCCCACCCGCGGTCACCCCAGTCTTCCTAAAATAGTAGCGAGGACAAGCTCCTAACATGCGGGCTTTGAGACACCATCGAACACCTTTCCCACGGTCACTCCGCTCATCCCCTTCCAGATGGGGGCACAGACCTGACCCTGCAGAACCCCGCTAACACCCTGCAGACTCCACCCACAGCCTCAGCCTGTGTCCAGACCAGCGAGTCTGGTAGAAATAGGATGCAAGCCATGCGTGGGTTGTCCTCAAGACGTAGAAACCGGGGACCTGAAAAGAGCTGCAGGAACCTTAAAGGCGTATCACTAAGTGAGAAAAGCCAGGCTGAAAACGCTACAGACCAACAGATGACGTTCTAGAAAAGGCAGAACTATGGAGACGGTGAAAAGATCAGTGGTTATGGGAGCGGGTGCGTAGGCGAGCCCGGGGCATTTTAGGGCAGTAACACTACTCTGTATGACACTATAATGGTGGACACATGTCCCTGTACACTTGTCCACAGAATGTCAGCCCGAGAGTGACCCCTCACATAAGCTATAGACTCTAGGTAATGATGGTGTGTCAGTATCAGTTCATCAGCTGTAACACACATGCTGCTCTGGCGGGGGAGGGAGGTGCATGACGTAATGGAGATTATGCACGTTTGGGGGCAGAGGGGTACACAGGAAATCTCTGCACCTTCTTCTGTTTAGCTGTGAACCCCAAACTGCTCTTAGAAATTTAACTCTATTAATTAAAGAAACAGGTGCAATTAATCTTAACAATAGACTTTTTAACTCAGTATATCCACAATGTTAGGTCAACATGCAATCAATATAACATTATAATGAAATAGTTTACATTCTTTCTTTAAAAATTTATTTAATTTTGGCTGTTGGGTCTTCGTTGCTGCACGCGGGCTTTCTCTAGTTACGGTGAGCGGGGGCTGCTCTTCGTTGCAGTGTGCCGGCCTCTCATTGCAGTGTCTTCTCTTGTTGCGGAGCATGGGCTCTAGGCGCTTGGGCTTGTGGCCCAAGTACTTGTGGCATGCAGGCTCAGTAGTTGTGGCACATGGGCTCAGTATTTGTGGCGCACGGGCTCAGTAGTTGTGGCGCACGGGTTTAGTTGCTCCACAGCCTGTAGGATCTTCCCCGACCAGGGCTCGAACCCGTGTCCCCTGCATTGGCAGGTGGATTCCTAACCACTGCACCACCAGGGAAGTCCAAAATAGTTTACATTCTTTCTTATCTACTAGCGGGGGCTGTGATCCAGAGCAGGCCCAGATCTCTCTGTGGCCTCTGGGGTCGTTCACACCTGCCCCCGTCCACCTTGCCAGCCTCTGGCCCCGTCACCTCTCTCACAGTTCACTGTAGCCACTCTTGCCCCCAACCTGCTCCAAAGCCCTACCTTCCACCTGGCTCCAACACCCACCTGTGGAAGGAGGAATAATACCCCCCAAAGATATCACGTCCTAATCCCTGGAGCCTGTGAATATGTCATGGGGCAAAGGGGACTTTGCAGGTGTGATTAAGATGGGGAGATTGCGAGGGAGTTCCCTGGAGGTCCCGGGGTTAGGACTCCTCACTTTCACTGCCGTGGCCCTAGGGGAGCTAAGATCCCGCAACGTGCGCGGCGAGGCCAAAAAAAAAAAAAAAAAAAAAAAAAAAGATGGGGCAATGGGGAGATGATGCTAGATCAGCCCTGTGGGCCCTATGTAATCACAAGCGTCCTCACGGGAGGAGTCCAAGGGAGGTTTGGCTACAAGTGAAAGAGATGTGACAATGGAAGCAGAGACTGGAGGATTTGCTTGGAAGATGGAGGGTGGGCCACAAGCCACAGAATGCAGGCGCCTCTGGAAGCTGGAAAAAGCAAAGGAAAGAGATTTTCCCCTGAAGCTTCCAGAAGGTGCAGAGGCCTTGATTTTAGCGCATAAGACCATTTGGACTTCTGACCGCCAGACCTGTACGATAATGCATGTGCCTTATTTTAAGTCGCTGAGTTTGTGGTAATCTGTTCCAGCCCCCACTGGAAACTCTACAGTCCCCTCTTTGGTGACGGCCCCCCAGCCAGCATCGGCCTCCCTCTCCTCGGAGCCTGTCGTCCACCAGGCACCCCTCAAGGGCGGTGGGAGATGAAGAGGGCCTGGGATGGGGCGATGGAGGTGTCGGGATGCGATGTAAATGATTTAGGAGGAAGAGTCAGCAAGATGGATTAGTTGGGCAGTGGGGCCAGTATGGGGGCGGGGCAGCCAAGGATGGCCCCTGGCCCCGGGCGGTGTGACGTCCCTCTTAGAATCTCCCAAGATTCTCTGGATGTGTCCATCTGTCTGCTCTCTCTGTCCCACAGTGTCTCTTCTACTCACCAGGGGATGAAGTGACTGGCGCATAGTAGCTACTCAATAAACATATGTGGCAGGAATGAATTTGAACAAATAAAGAAATCTGAATTCCCAGTCCCAGTGTGATGCTTAAAGCATAAAAGAGCTGAACAAATGTTGAACGAAAGAGTGAATGAATGAATGCACTGATGTCCCAGTCTCTGGCAGGTGGCCTGGGACTTGGGGCTAATGGCTATCTGAGGAATTGGATTTGCATTGTCCGGCGGAGTGAGGTGTTTCGCACGCTGCCATAGCTGGTGATGCAGTGGCAGGACTTTGCTTTAAACAGATCCCTCCTTCCCTGTCCAGAGAGAAGGGAGAGGGGCCCCTGTCCTCAGGGCCTTTGTACCTGCCCTTCCCTCTACCTGCGATGCTGTACTAGTTCCTCGGGCTGCCATACAACGTACCACACGCTGGCTGCCTTTAGACAATGGAAATTGTTGTCTGCGGTCTAGAGGCTGGAAGTCTGGGGTCCAGGTGTCGGCAGGGTTGGTTCCTTCTGGAGGATCAAGGGGAAGTCTGCTCCGTGCCCCTCTCCAGTCTTCTGGGGGTGGCTGGCAATCCTTGGTATCCTTGCCTGTCTCCATGGTCACATGACGTCCTCCCTGTGTGTCTCTGCCCACATTTCCTTCTTTCGATGACACCAGTCATTGGATTGCGGCCCATCCTACTCTAGTATGACCTCATCTTAACTTAATTCCATCTGCAAAGACCCTATTTGCAAATAAAGGTCACATTCACGGGTTCTGGGTAGACATAAGTTTGGGGGAGACATTACTTAACCCAGTACAGGTGGCTTTCCCACAGCCAGGCACTTAGCACGTTCTCTTCCTTCCTTCCCGTCTCAGCCCAGACATCACCTGTCTGAGGGCCCTTCCCTGCCACGCTCTCTGAGACAGCCATCCACTGCCCCCTCCATCCCCCTACCCTGTTTATTCTCCTTCCCAGACCTTGTCTCCTTTGACACGCTATAGTTTTGCTTATCTATCTATCACCCTCCTCCCCAGGCCCCGCTAGAATGTAAGTTCTTGGGCAGCAGGGCCTAGATCCCACTGGCTCCCTGCTGTGGACCCACAGCAGCAGGTGTGCTTGAGTGAGCAGGTGTGAACAGGCTGCTGTGACCACAGGTGGGGGACTAGGGGGGAGGCTGGACCCTGGGGAGGCAGCTGGGCCGGAGAGGGAAACAGGATGGAGGGAAGGAGCGGACTGCCCGGTATCTGGAAGGCAGAATTGCTCGCAGGTCTTAGAGATGCTTATTGGTGTGAGGTGAGGGACCAAGAGGCTCAGAGGTTACCAGGCACCGAGCTCCAAGCACAGCTGTTCGTGTCGGGGGCGGGGGCGGTTCTAGAATTTCCTGGGTCTCTGGATCAGCCCTCTGCCAATGGGCCTCTGACTCCCTCCTTCCCAAAGAAAATCAATTCTCAGAGGTTTTGAGAGTAAGTGCTTCCCCAATTACACCTCCAGTGGGGCTGCTTTGTTCTCTCCAGCGGGCCCTCCCTGGGGAGGCCAGGGGTGGGCAGAGGCCCAGGGGACCCTGCTGGGGGTCCGGCGGGGCGGCCCCTGCTGGAGTTCCCAGGGAGTCAGAGGGCAGGGGCTGCCTTCTGTCCTGGCCTGGGAAGGACCTTGGGGCCTGAGGACTTCCAGGGACATGGGGCCACTAAGCACAAAGGCCACAAACACAGCCCGTCTTCCTGGAGCCTCAGTGAAACAGAAAGCTTGGGGAAGAAGTAGGGAGGAAGTACCGCCCTGTAGAAAGTGCTGAGGGTGTACTACAGGATGGAATTGAAACGCTGCCAGTGGGGTGCGGTGTTTACACTGAGCAGCTCCAGGCCAGTGGGGTGCGGTGTTTACACTGAGCAGCTCCAGGCCTCCCCCAGGAGCCCAGGCTGCACTGGGCAAGTCTGACACTCACGGCCCGGTCCAGCCCCTCCGTGGGCCCAAGGGGCTGCTTGGGCCGCCTGCAGGCCGGGCTCCACACGGTGCTAGGGTTCGAGGACAGGAATCCAAGTGACTGCCCCACCCCACTTCCACCTCCCATCAGCTGGGATCGGCCGCCCTTGGCCCTGGAGCTCAGCTCCATGCAGGCCGGTCTCAGTGGTGATCAGAAAGATGGACGGGCCCGAGGGGCACCGGCACGGCAGGCCTCAGTAGCCTTGGGCTCCCCTTCCTGGCCCCGTCGCCGCCTTGGGGTAAGTCTCCTGACCGGTCGGAAGACAGGACAGCCTGGGAGAAGCTGAGGTCTCTGGAATAACGCACGTTGGTTTCAGGACTGGAGGCAAAGTGCGGCCTGGGCCTGACCACGTCTCCAGCTCTCTGCGGCCGCAGCACGTTTGAACCAGCTGGTCACAAGGAGCGCTGGGCCCAGGGTCGCTGAGCTGAGCCCAGCGGAGGGGGCTGAGCTGCAGCATGGAGTTAATACCATGTCCCGACGTGTTGGTTGCTGTGATATTGCCCGTGATGTCTCATCTCCCTCTCACTGCTGCGGCCGCTCTGGGCGGAGGTTAGATCTCAGAGATTCTCTCCTGCAGCCCTTGCCTTACGGACAGGAAAGTGGGCACCCCCCTGGGCGGCAGGGACTGGCCCCGGCCCGGCTGTGGCGAGCGGATGCTGACACCCACTGGCCGGCACAGGGATTGGGGTCTGATTCCCAGCAGCTCTGGAGCTTGGGTACCTGCTGCCGCCACTGCAGCCCTGTAGGTGCACATGGTCAGGGCGGAGGGTGCAGCTCGCCGGAAGAACTCAGGGTCCAGAGAGGGAAACAGACAAGCAGACGGGCCTCAGGGCAGCGGGGAACTTCTAGAGAGCAAACAGGACTCCAGCTGTCCGTGGGCGACCCGTGCTCACATCCTGAGGCAGCCACCTGTCAGCTGAGTGATTTCAGGCCAGAACGTATCCCCTCCGAGCCTCCTCCTGGCCCTCTGGTCATCTTCGAGATGGACGTAGTGATGTAATCTGTCCAGGTTTTCCGAGGAATCAAACAGATGGAAGGACCTAGACGTGTCTAGTACCTATGAGACCCTTTGTAACCAGTGAGACGCAGATACAGTAAAGCTAACATAGACCGTGGACCGCCCAGGGCAGGTGGCTCGTGGGAAGACAGGCTGGCATTCGCAGCTCCAGACCTGGGCTAGTGCTGGGTGACCCTGAGGGAGCCCCAGTCTCCTCCTGGTCCCCTGGGGCATGCTGCTCCGGGGAACGGGAGAGGATACACCCGAGGGTGTCCTGGGCGCTGCACCCACACTGGCGGGGGACACCGTGTGGGCTGGATACCTCTGCACGTGGAGGGGCCTGTCACTGACAGCTGTCTTCCCGTCCTCCCAGGTCATCGGACTTCGGGACGTCCTACACCAAGCTCACCCTTCAGCCTGGCGTCACTACCGTCATCGACAACTTCTACATCTGCCCGACCAACAAGAGAAAGGTAGGCTCTGCAGGGCAGGAGCCGCTGCCGCCTTGCTTCTCCGGGATCCTGACGGCGGGCGGAGGTGTTTACCTCCCAGCTCCCTGCCTCACCCTTCCCGCTTCCGCCTGAATTCGTTTGGATGAATTAAGTTCTAAAGCAGCAGCTGGGCCTTGGGAGAAAGTTTGTCCTGGTGCGTTTGCTTTCCCCTGCCCTGGGCCGGCATCCATCCAGGTAGAGCGGGGCAGGGGCAGGGGTGGCCTCTCTGGAGGGGAGAAGGAATGTCTCGTCTTGGTCTGGCGTCCTTGGATAGCAGCGAGGAGCGGTCCTGATCTCCCGCAGGGTCTTTCAGTTGTTGATTTGGTTTTGATTTGGCCTTGGTGTCTCATCTGAGCTTTACGTTCTGTTTTCTTGGTCTGAGCGTGTCTTCTGACTCTGCTCTCTGCCTGACTGTGGGATCAGGGAACTTTGTCGTTTCCAGGCTACGGCCGCCTCCACCAGGTTCTGTGGAGGAGGAGGCACCATGGTTGCCTCCTAGCCACCTCGGGACCCCAGACTGAGGTCAGAGGAAGCACCCGGGGCAGAGCAATCCTGCGCACTTGACTCCATGCAGGGAAGTAGACCGTTGTCACAGAGAGGAACTTGGACAGATGAGGTTCCTCCTGGGAAATGGGATGTCACGGCAGAGAATTATGACATTGGGGATTAGAACCCAGAGCCCAGCCCACGGGCACCGATAGACGCTCTGACGCCACGTAGAGCCTGGAAAACCCCTGTAGACCGATGAGTGTCCCGGGAAGAGAGTCATCATTACCAGATGGCTGGATGCGGAGGGCGCCGGAGGGTTTGCCGGTCACGCTGACGGCACGTTATTGGGCTCAGAGGAGTCGGTGTGTGCGTGAACTTGGCAGGTTCTGCAGGGACCGAGGCCCCGTCGTAGAGGTTTTGGAACGTGAGGACTGATGTGCATTGCCATTCCCTGGGAGCTGTCCAGGGAATCCTGATTGGCACTTTTTAATGGGATGTCAGCTTTCTAAAGCAGGTCTCTCCCCTCTGCCAACACCCTTCCTTGACTGGTACTGCTGTTAAAGCTTCCTGATGGACAGGATTGGAATGCAGAGGTGGGGAGGGCTGCTGGAGGGGGGGGGAAATTCACGGGGACACCGGTGCCTGCCCGGAGGGGACTCGGGACTGAACAGAGAGAGGCAGGGGTTTGGTTTTGCCCGGGTCTCCCTGGGCCCTGCTCGGGGACTTCACGTGCACCATCTCACTCTGTCCCACAGGGGCCGAGGAAGGAGGTGTTATTAACCCATTTTCCAGGGCAGAAAACTGAGGCATAGGAAGGTGAGACTTGGCGCTTAATCACACGGCTGGTGGTGGGAGGCCTGGATTTGACCCCAGCCTCATGTGGGTCCAGAGCTGAGGGGTTTTCTTGTGCAGGAGTGCGAGCAAGTACGGGGGAATGACCCCCCCAACTACCGCCCCACCCCGACTCCCCGCAGCTCAGCCCACGTGCTCCCCGAGCTGTCCCCGTCCCGTGTCTGGTTGGCCCCAGCCCGGGCTGGTGAGGGGTCAGCGCTGGGATGCAGCCCTTGCTCTGCTGGGAGCTCAGTGCTTTTCCCGCGTGCCGTCCCCGCTCTCTGAGCCACGGGGTTCTCTTGGGGAGCGTGGGGGGGCAGCAAGGGAAATGCCCAGGCAGCACCCTAGCCCAGGCCTGGGTGCGGCAGCGTGTGCATAGAACAGAGACCTTCGCTGGCCAGGAGAGCTGAGTGCTTGGAAGGGGCAAGGACAGACATCCTGCTTCCCTGCCCGCTGTCATCTCTCTCCCTGGGGCCCCTGTGATTTGGAGCGAGACAAGGGAGGGCTGCCGCGGGCTGGTGCTGACCCAAGCCAGAGGCCCCCCATCACCCCCAAACTCCAGCCAGCAGTGGACACGGGAGGCCATGCCGCCCATCTCCTGCACGTCCTCCAATTTCTATCTGTCTAGCCAGCCCAGTCCCGGAAGCTTCCTCCAAGCTGACCCTGCCGTCCGTCACCAGCTGGGAGGACCCACAGGTGCCCAGATGTGACGGTGGCTCCAGGGCCGGCCCCAAACACCATGTCCTCCTTTGGAAACTAGAAAGGCAGAGGCAACAGTGGCAGTCACAGAACGGGGAGTCTCTGAGGCGTGAGGTCAGGGAGGGCTGCTGGGCTGCCAGCAGTGAGGCCAGACAGACCCTGGTCCTGCGCAAAGCAGCCGCTGCTGAGCCTGTGTCCTGCTGTAAAGGGGGTGGCCGGGGGTTAATGAGATGATGGGCGGGGGCTCAGCAAAGGGGCTTCTAGGTCACGTAGGGCATCCCGGCAGGCAGAGGGCACCAGGAGTGAAGCATCAGTTTTGGCTACCTGGGGGCTCAGGGCAGATGGAGAGCTGGGGGCTCTGACTGGGGTGCTCAGCAGAACCTCCTCTGTGGGCAACACTGGGTTAGGGATGGAGGCAGGGAGACGTGTGCATCTTTAAAAGAAGATAGGACATGATCGGCGATGCCTGTGAGAGGTTATTTTGATAATTTGGACATTTAGCCTGGAAATATCGCTGGGGATAGAGGCCGGGTCTGGTTGGCCGCTGTGCCCAGCACAAACACTCAGCCCATGTTAAAGGATGAATGCATGCATGCATGAATGAATGAATGAATGAGCGAGTGCCACAGGCCACAGCCGGTCCCGCTGAATGGACGCTATTGCCGAGTCGCCCACCTGATCCACAGACTCCCCTGCACCTGGATGGGGCCTGTAGGCGTGGAGCCCGAGGCTCCTTCCTGGGGTTGCATGGGGCACCCCGCATTTGTAGGGTAGCCTGGGGGACGGCACCCAGGCCGGGGAGCCCTGTCCTCAGTCCAGTTCTGCCATGACCCTCCAGTGAGGGGACAGCAGGGAGGTCCCAAGGTGTCTCGTCTCTTAACGGGGGCAATGATGGAGGGGAGATTGACAGGGGAGTGCTGAAAGAACCTCACTCATGACTCTGCCACTGAAGATATCCGCTGAGTCACGGCTCCCAAGTGTGTCCCCTTTCCAATCTCTGGCACCTGTGAATGTCACCTTATGTTGTAAATGCATGTAGGAGCAGAAAATCCACAGTCCCTGTCACAGAAAAAGCTGATGTGAGACCACGTCACATAAAGAACCGGAAGCCACGGGGGCTGGTGAAGGTAGAGGGGAGATCTGGGGGCTACGGGCTGGTCTTCCAACTTCTGAAGGGCAGGCCTAGGGATCGGGAAGCAGTCCAGGCAGACTGCTTGGTGGAGACTGGATTTTACTCAGGTCCATCTCCTCAACTGTGCACAGCCCCTAGCACTCAGCCAACACTCAGGAAATACGGGTGCCATGGGCTGGACTGGAGATGGGGTGGGACCCCTTCAGGGAAAGAGATTTCCATTTCATAAAAGGAAACATTTCCCCCTGTCACTGCCTTCATTTATTCGCTCATCTGTAGCTTCTCAATTCCTAAGACACCCACTGGCGATCATTCTCAGTATGCCAGGCCCTAGGCCAGAACCAGATGTCAATCATAGTCATTTATTTGTGCGGAGGCGGGGCATGACTGGGGGGTTTACATCATCACCTGCATTGCCCAGATGAGAAAACAGAGGCTCGGGGGAAGCTGGGAGAATAGTCCAGGTCACCCAGCTGGTAGGTAGCAAAGCTGTCACCAATGGATCAAACATATTGTACTTGGCATTGAGCAAGGATTTAAATCCAGTTCTGCTAGATGCCAGAGCCCCCTCTGTCATAACTTTGAGCTCACCAGGCACCCTGGGGCGAAGTTCCAGGGGGCAGATGGGGTTCCCCATGTCTGTGCAAGCCCAGCGCAGCCTGCTGTGCTGGAAGTGGGGAGTGTGTAACCCGCTGTGGCTGGACGGGGCTCGATCTGACCAGAGCTGAGCTGTGTGACTCAGGGCAGATCCTGTTTCTTCTCCAGGCCTCAGTGTCTCCCTCCATAAGATCAGGAGGTTGAACTGGGGGTTCTCCAAAGCCCCTTGCACCTCCGGCATTCTGGACTCTCCTGGTCTCCTCCCAGGGGAAGAGCAGCAGCTGGGGAATGAGATGCACGTGGGCAGAGCCCAGACTCTGCTCTGTTTACCACGTGTCTCGGCTTCTCCTCCGCAAGAGGGCAGGTTTCACCAGGTGTCCGAGCTCTGTCTCAATCTGACCCCCATCCATTCAGCAGATGTGGGTCAAGGTCCTCCTGCGTGCCAGGCTGCATGCTTGGTGCTGTAGGGTGAGAACCCTGGGTCCAATCTTGTTGCACACGAAGCACCTACTACGTGCTGGGGTCCTTTGCCGGGCGCTGGGATATGAAGGTGAACTGGACAAGCAACTTGATCCTTCCTGAACCTTTGAGGCTCTGGTGGAGCCCTGGGAAACCGAACCTCCCCTGCTGCATTTTTGTGGGAGGAATAAGAAAAGGGGCCAAAGTCGGCCTCTAGCGGGACAGGTTTACCCCAGAGTGAGTGTGATCTGGGAAAAGATGGGGTTCTTCATTTGCAGGGGCGCCTGCTTCAGCGTGAGCTGAGGGTCTACCTCTCCAGTTATTGGTGATGGATAGGTTTTGCAGGAAGGTGTGAATGCTATTAGGAGTCCATTCAACAACAATTACAGGCGAAGCAGTACTTTATATCTTCTTAAGAGACCACTTTGCAACCTGTCTTACAAAATGAATTCCCTTTTATTTTTGTCTTGCCTGTAGTATAATCAGAGCTCCCGCCTTGATGCCCATGGGCGAGGCATTCTACCATTGTCGTGGCGTGACCTGAGACCCTGGGGGCCCTGAGGACCCCTCAGCATCCCCCGTGTGCCTTCCGTGCTGTCTGAGTACCCGATTTTGCTTTGGACTACGAGCACATTTCTGACTCAGCACGAGAACCCCATGGCACGGGGAGAGGGTGTGAGGGTACAGCCCGGGGGAGCTGGCCGCGGCATGGAATTGCTTTCAAGTGTCATGTGAATTTTCACTTTACTTCATGATATATCAGTGTTGGTTTGAATACTAAAATCTCACACACACACACACACTTTCAACAAAAAGTCTTTGTTAACCTGATGACCCAGGACAATCCTCTTGTTTTAAGCCTCAGGACCCCTGGCCCAGCCACCAGCGTGGACCCTCTTGGGTACATGACTCCTAATTGGAGACGCACAGGGTCAGGACAAGATCTCCATCAATTCATCTATTCATTCATTCCGCTCACTCACCTGAGACGTTTTGAGAAAATGCCACATGCCGAGCACTCAGGATCGAAAACTGAATCCGACTGAAATCTTGCCTTCGAGAAACTCAGCGTCGCAGAGGGCGAACCGTGGCTGGTCGCGATGCGGAAGAGCCCGAGCTGCAAAGGCTCTTTATGTATCCGGCTCCGTGTTAGGAGTGTATGTACGTTATCTCTGATCCCTGCAACCCCTGGCAGAGTCAGGACTTGTGCGCCATCTCACAGGAGAAGGGACCGAGGCCAGACAGGTTGTGGAGCTTCTCCGAGGCCACACGCCAGTGGACAGCCAAGTCAGGGTTTGTACCCTGCCCAGGTGGCCCTACTGTCACTGCCCTTCCCACTGCCGGGTCCACCTTTGAGCAGCTCTGTTCCCACACCTAACAGCCTGTCCTCAGGGTCACCGAGGCCGCCCCCTTCAGGCGGCAGGAAGCCTAAGGGAGAGGGCACAGGCCTGGGAGCCGGGTTCAGATCCCAGTGCAGCAGTTGAACCAAGCTCTCTGGACCTCAGAGCTCTCCCTGGGGAGACGGGTGGTGCTGCCTTCCGCCCCTGCTGCCCCATTGGTGCAACTGTGTCCTGCAGCTGAGGTGAGGCCGGGGCTTGTGAATTACTCTACAGCCCGTGGCATGTCTGCTTCCGTGGGACTCAGTGTGTGAAAACATGAAAGGAGGCACTTTCTTCCACTCTTTGTCTCTGGATGTCTTTTCTGTTCCAGGTGTAGAACAGGTCCTAGGCACTCTCTGTCTCTCCATCTCTGCCTCTGTCTCTCTCTCCTCTACTCAGTTCCCCTGCCTTTTATCCCAAACCTGGTCTCCAGCCCTGAGCCCCCTCACTAGTATAGAGGCCCCTCCAGGCCCTCCCTGCTGTGGAGGCCCTACCCCTTCCTGGTATGGAGGCCCCACCCCCTTATCTGGCAGCCCCTCCCCTCCGGTGTGGAGACCCCACTCCCTCCCTGCTGTGGAAGCCCCGCCCCCTCCCTGGTATAGAGACCCCTCCCCTCTACTGTGGAGGCCCTGCCCCTTCCTTGGTATAGACGCCCCACCCCTTCCTGGTATGGAGCCCCCGCCCCTTACCTGGCAGCCCCTCCCCTTTCAGTGTGGAGGCCTCACCCCCTACCTGCTGTGGAAGCCCTGCCCCTTCCCTGGTATAGAGGCCCCGCCCCTTTCTAGTATGGAGGCAACCTTCCCTTCCCTGCTGTGGAGGCCACTCTTCTCGAGCGCAGAGGCCCCGCCCTGCTGTGGAGGCCCCACCCCTTTCTGGGTGGAGCCCCGCCCCCTCTTCCCTGGCAGCTGACCCCTTGGATCAGTCCCTGTCTTCCTTCCTGTTTTGGCCCCAGCGGTGCATGGTGGTGGTTGGCTCTCCGGAGGGAGCCGAGGTTAGCTCCGTCCCATGGACACGGCCACCCGCAGACCCTCCTGTTGCTCAGAGGACTGCTCGGTGGGGCGATCTCTGTCGGTTCCCCTCACATGGAGAGTAGCAGCCCCTGGCAGACTTGCTGCCCGCTGTGTCCTGCGGGATCCCCAGACCCCGTTTCCAGGAGCTTGGAAGCCCAGGACCTGCCTGTGTGTTTAGAAAGCGTTCCGAGCAGCAAGGACTTCGTTTTGTTGGTTTCTCCTCTCATTGACATGCTTGTGCAACTGTGTTATACTTTGCTTTGAAATCTTCTTCCCGAGTGTTGACCAGCATTTCCCTGTTCCGGCCCAAACGTCTGACCAAGGACGTGCCATGAGGAAGGGATCGAGGCGCAGACTGGTGGGAACCCAGCTTTGAGGGGGTTCGCATCCTGGTCTCCCCTTCCTGGTTCTCTGAGGTGTAGTTTGGGGATTAAATGAGATGATGCACGATGTACCACAGCGCCTGGCCCCCGTGTCGAAGACGCAGTGACTGCGTTGTACAGCATCAGGGGGCTCAGTGCCCCCACCTCTGAGCCAGGCCAGTGCACGGGCCTGCAGACACAGTGCCTGGCACACAGCGGGGGCTCTGAGAGGACCAACCTCGCCACTGCGCATCTTTCCCAGGCCTAACAGTGCCATCAGGCCTGAGCCTGGACCCCTACTCTGTCCTCCTGTCACCCTGGGAGGACCCGCCTTCTCCCTATTGTCAGAAAATGGGCTTGAGATGCACACTGAACGTAAGGCAGCAAGCTCAGGGGTGTTCATATCTGATCTGGGCTGCTGCAGAGCTGGCCACATCTGCGTCTGTGGCTTTCCATGGCACAGGGACATGGGCGCCCTGGCGCCGTGCCCTCACATGTAGCGCTTACGCTCAGGACGCCTCCCCAGACCCTGGGACCTGGGCCTGCACCGGGGCTGCCACTGAACGTGAAGCACTCGGAGACGCCAGGTGCACCCTCTTGGTGTGTGCTCCATCGACGTGAGGGGAGGCTGGGCACCCACAGCATTAGTTCTCTGGGGTGGGAGGTGGGCAGGCCTTGTTGAGTTTTGTTTCTGCTGTAGATTTTTGCCTGCCAGGGGGCATTCATGGCACCCTGTGCTCCTGCGTGCTTGCAAACTGAAGCCATGCCTGGATGACACTCTCCAGGCAGGATGCACGCAGGCCGTTGGTGGGGGGACCCAGGCCTCCCTGGGAGCCCCGAGTGGGCTGTTCTCAAGGACGAGGCAGGAAGGGTCCATGGGATGAGATCAGATGTGCTGGTTTGCTTATCTTTTAAGAAAGTTCTTTTGTTGTGGTGGGGAGGCTGGCGTGGACTGAAGGAGAGTCCACTCTTCACCCATGCATCCATCCACCCACCCACCCATCTAGCCATCCACCCACCCACCCATCTAGCCACCCATCCACCCATCCATCCACCCACCCACCCACCCATCCATCCACTCATTCAGCCATCTGATGGGCGTCTGTGTGGCTCCAACACCTGTGGGGTCCAGGTGAGCAATGATGAGGCTGATCCTGGGTGGGCAGGTTCACGGGGAGGGCAGGGACACGGTCAGAAGACATGCTGTGATTAGATGATGCCCCCAGTCTTCTGGTATGAGCAGTGGGTGAATGGGGGTGCTGTTTCCTGATACAGGGGAGGCCCTGGAGAGGCGGTAGACCTTAGGGGGAGCATGAAGAACACAGGATGGGATACACTGTGTCCATTGGCCTGCAGCCTCCAGAGGTGATGGCCAGGAGGCCCTCAGCGTGGCCAGGCCAGAGCAGGAGACCAGTCAGGGCTGGCAGCACGGAAGAGCCGTGTGTGCCCACTGCGGCTCTGGTTCCATGGGGTGGGCTCTCAGGGGGCTCCCCTCAGGCCTCTTTCCTGTTCCGGGGTTCTCTGGTCAGCCTCGGCACAGAGGACGAGGCAGATGGGGTGGAGTCTGACCCCAGCACCCCCAGCTCTCTGAGGGTAAAGCCAGGACTCCCGAACCCCGCCCGCACGGTCCCCAGGTGTCACCCCCTTCCCCGGATTGGCGCTCGAGATCAGTTACCAGGGGTGGGAGCCCCTGTCCGGTGGGAAGACAAGCCCGATCGCGGGGGCCTGCGGGGGCTGGGAAGTAGACCTGGTGCCGCACGGGCCTTCGCTTCCAGTCGGCGATGTGCTCCATGCTCCATTTCCCCGGAGCACTGAGTGTCCTCTCCTGTCCATGAGAAAAATGGCTCAATTGGGCCTGTCGGTATACAGAGCTTCTGTCTCAGAAATAGAGCGAAACTCTCGAAACTTCAGCTAATGTGTGGGAAATGATGCCCTCTTAAAGCCAGCAGGTTGTTGCAGGAGAGAGGAGAGAAAGGGAAAAACCGTTTTCTCAGAAAACACGTCTCCTGGGCTCCGGCCTCTGGAACTAATAAGCAGAGAGGGAAAGAGACTCCGGATTTACTCTGTCTTCTGCAGATGGTGCGGATTCTGAAACCCCAAACGCCACAACCACAAAATTAAGTAGAATGTAAAAGGGCCATCCCGGGGGCGTCTCGGGGCCCCCACCTGTGTGTCAGGGACTTCATCCTCTTTCGCGGCGTCCCAGGGACCCCCTGATGCACACCTACTGTGTTCTGCTCAGTGCTCTGTGTGTGCACGTGTCCGTCCATCCGGGCCGGGTGGAGTGAGAGGGAGAGAGGCCGGGCTGGGGCCGGGGAGGCGAGAGCGATGGGGAATCACCCAGGGGCACAGCGGCACCCCAAGGCAGTGACTGCAGCTGACATGTTAGAGATGAGAAAACAGAGCCTCACGGAGTGAGGCGATGGGGTGGCGAGCGGGACGTGCACGTGTCTCTCGGGGCCCCACGTCACGTGAGTCCACTCTCCTGTCGCTGCGGGCCCTGGGAGGCCCTGGTGTTTGCTAGACCTGCTGCCCTCACTTGACCCATAAACTGAAGCCTTTGGCTGGCTCTGTCTTCAGGGCAAACCAGGGTGTGTGTCCTTGGCCCAGAACCACCTTTGCTGCATCACGGAGACCGGGGAGGTGGGGGATCGCCATCCCGGGGAGCTCAGACACTTTGAGGGGCTCGGGCGTGGTCTCCAGGTCGGCCGACAGCGAGTGGGCGCTGACCCCGGTCCCCCCCATCCTACTCTTTCTCCCCCGCCCCGGATGGCTGGGGGATGAGGTGCTTGCTCAGCTGCAACGCCGGCCCGCCCAGAGGGGGACCCCAGAGTGGGAAAGCTCTTTCCTCCTCACCTGTAGTGTGGACCCCCCTCCTGGCCCATCGTGGCCCCGTCTCTATATTGGACGTGGCCTCCATCGCAGTGACAGAAGCCCTGGCTGGCTCAGTACGAGGTACATAATGGGTGGTGCTGTCCTCTGGATGGGAGAGCAGGTGATGGGTTTATCTCCCTCATGCCTGAGGGCCACCAGGGGGACCCGCGAACACAGGCTGACCACGCCGCGTGGCCCTGAAGGTCGTCGACTGTGTCCTGTGCAGCCGGTGTGGGAAGGGATGCTGCCTCCGGGCTGAGTGCACTGACTCAGCACAGACCCCATCCTGGTTTCCCACGGTATCCCCGCCCAGCATCCCCGTTAAGTGAGAGCCGGGCTTAAGGAACCTGCCTCTGATCAGCTGTTGGCCACAGCCCGAATTTCACCCCTCTTCCCTTCAAAGGCAAGTGCTCAGAAAAGAGTGGCAGATGCGTTTGTCCTTGTGCATGGAGGCTCTTAGGAAACTTGAAGGACCATAGCCTGGTAAAAACGACTTAAAATTGACAGTGATTTCCGCAGTGGGGGAAGCCCAGTCACCGCGAGGAGGCCCTGGATAGGTTAAGAGCGCCTCCAGCTTCCGGAATCTTTGTTTTTCTTTTTTTTGGCATCAGCACCTTTGTTGAATTTTTCCCCCATGGCTCCACCCCGTGGCTGCAAGATCAACTCCTTTCCTGACGTGTAAGCTGGCCTTCTCCAGGCCTTTACCCATAGCTGGCGCCACACCCCCGCGGGCACACGGGCAGAAGCCCAAGCGTGGTCCTCTGCACTGCCAAATTCCTCCCCCTCCACACCCCACCCACTGTGGACTCCTGCCAGCGCCCTGGGCCTCTCTCCATGTCCTCTGCCACCCCCGCCCAAGCTACCCTTCCTCTGACCTGGCTCAGCCCAGTGACCTCCCACCATCACCCCAGTCCCCCCTAACCTGCGTCCCTCAGCTTCCAGAGCTCAGCTCTGCCCGGGCCGCCTGGCCTTCTGTTGTTCTTCGTGTGAAGCCCAAACTGCCCGCCTCCCCAGCCCGCAGGCCCGTGCCCTCTGACCAGCTGGCCATCAGAAGTGGTGATCCCTTCCAGCTCAGGCCCTTCCCCGTGTTCCTCCAGTTCAGGGTACACCCTCCCCGGGCCACACCTCCCCTAAGGCAGTTAGGACAGACGACACCTCTCCATCCCCTTGCTAGGGCCAAATAATGACCCCCAAAGATGTCCACATCCGAATCCTCAGAACCTGTGACTATGTTACCTCTCGTGGCAAAGAGGACCGTGCAGATGTGATTAAGCTAAGCATCTTGAGATGGGGAGATGATCCTGGATTATCCCCTGGGCCCACCGTTGTCACAGTAATCCTTGTAAGAGGAGGCAGGGGGATCAGGGAAGGAGATGTGACATTGGAAGCAGAAGGTCACAGGGTGGTAGGGGGAGTAGGGGAGAGAAGGGAGCGGGGAGACTGGAAGATGCTGCGCTGCTGGCTTTAAAGATGGGAGAGGCCGCGAGGCAAGGAACGTGGGCAGCTCTAGGAGGTGGGAAAGGCTGGGAGTGGATTCTCCCCTGGAGCCTTCAGAAGGGAAGCGGCCCTGCCCACACCTGGGCTTCAGCCCAGCGACACTGATCTGGTACTCAGACCTGGAGAACTGTAAGACAATACACCTGTGTTACTGTAGCCCTGAAGCTGTAGTAATTTACCACAGCAGCCATAAGAAACTCATGCACTACCCAGGGTCCCAGGGTCCCCAGGCTGCCAGGGACCCGAGAATACTGCGGTGTCTGAGCCCGTGGAGAGCCAGGCACCATGGGGTTCCACTGGGGTCCAGGTCGTCCCACACCCTTTTGGTCCCATTGCCATCTGGGGCGAGGGTCGAAGGGCTTCTCCTCGGAATGGAAGGAGCTTTGTAACGTGAGGGCCTGGACGGAAAACAGTGGGCAGGCGTGTGGCCGTGGATGACGCTGGAGGGCGTGGTGCCACTGGCTCAGGCGGGGTGGGGCGTTGACAGCAGCCCCGGGGAGAGGAGGGTGCGGCTCCTCTACCTCCCAGCAGTGGAGACGCAGGTCCTGGATCTAGGAAGGACTGGGCCTTGGGGATATTTCCTGGGCCCCTCTGAGCCTTGTTGGTAAAATGGGCTTCCTCATCACAGGGTTTCTGTAAAGGTGGAACGAGGTGCTTTCCGGGGTCCCGGGCACGGGGTCGGGCACCGAGCCATTGCCGTTCCGCGAGCGTTGCCGTGTGTGTGTATCGTTATTCACCGAAGCCACGCAGCAGCTGAGCCAGGTGTCCTCCACCTGCCAGTGAGCAGCCTGCAGCTCAGAGAGATGAAGAAGTTCTTCGGGGTCAGGGCAGTGTGGGAGGCGTGGAGGAGCTGGACCCCCGTCTGGGCGGGGGTTCTTACTGTGCCCTCCCTGCCACCCAGGCTCTGTGGCGAGTACAGGGCAAATCCACGGTGAGGCAGAGGGAAGCCCAGGGAAAACGCTTTGTATGCATATTTCCGGTACGTGCCTGTCGCCCAGCTCTGGCCGTTGCATTCTATCATTCACAAAGGTACTGACCGTGCCTCTCCTCCCCGCGTGTGCAAACACCCCGGTTTCCGGGAATCCGGCGAGTTGTGTGGTTTATCCGGTGGCTGCCTGCACTAGGAGAAATCGTCAGACACGAGGGAAAATATAAATCAAGGGAACAGAGTGTCTCATGTATGTACACGGATTTGATTAGTGAGGAGAGTGGGACGAGCCACTTCACCTCTCTCTGAACTAGACGTCGGCTGGAAATAGGGATATCAGCACCTACCTGTGTCATTCTCTGCAGGTGTTTATGGGAAGGACTTGGGGCCGTGTTCGTGCAGTGGGAAGGAGGCCTGATTGGTCAGTGGTGTCAGGCTTGGGTGCCAAAGGGGTAGAGTGGCAGCACCTATGTCGCATAGCAGCTGTCTGCACGTGACCTTTGTGGGGCCTTTTATTTCTAGTGTTTTCTGTTCTACTTGTCTTCCTTTGACAAACCAGCCACCAGATAAATACCCCCCACCATGCTGGCTCGTTTGAGTGCAAGTAATATGAAGTCACTCAAACAAGAAGAGTAAGACATTGGCTCATGTAACTGTGAAGACCAGGGGCAGGGCTTCCTTCAGGCACGGCTTGATCCGGGGCCTCGAACAGTGACAGACATCAGGAATCAGTGTCTCTCCCCACCTCTCGGCTCTGCTCTCCTGAGCTTAGGCTTGCATTTCAGGCACAGTTGGGTTGTTTGGTGGAAAAGATGACCTCTGGCAGCCCCAGGCACGTGTGATCCTTGGCACCATGATCTCAGAAGGAGCAGGGGTCCTTTCCCAGTAGTTTCAGCACAGATCCCAAGGAAGACTCCCATTGGCTGGGCTGGGATCATGTGACCTGTTCCTGAAGCAGTGGGTGTGGCCAGAGGGAGCTGGTGCTCTGATTGGCCAGGTCCGGTCATGTGTTCTCTGGGGGGCAGGGTCAGCCCACCCAAGTGGAATATAGTGAAGGGAAGATGGGTCCTCAAGCCTGGCAAGCAAGGTTTTGTGAACAAGAGCAGGTGGAAGAAAGAACAGCCCATGTGTCCGCATCAACCAGCGTTTACTGACATTGCTTCTGTTGAGTTTCTTCTAACTATACTGTTAAAAAAAAAAAAATCATTCCTTATTTGAGGAATTTTTCTTTCAAATCTCAAACTCCCTCTTCTTGCCTCTTTCAACTCAGCAGTAAGTGTATATTTTTAGCTTGAAAGAAAGACCTCACAGCCAGCCTTGTCACAACTTGCTTTCCCATGGAGGTGCCCTACCCTCACAGCGTTCCAGATGTGGACCCCAGTGGGGGTGGGGGGGGCTTTGTGTGAGGAGCTGTGGGTGAGGGGAGGGTTCCCCATGCCAGCAGGCCCTGAACCCAGGCCAGGACCTGGGGCACTGATAATCTACCTGTCACTGGTCACTTCCCCTGCTCTTACTGGGGTGGGATGAACTTGGGCAGCCACTGGCCTCTCGAGACCCTGTGTCCTCAATGTGACATGTTGCGCTCTGCACAGGAAAGAAAAAATATGTCAAAGCTTATGAAGGGCCCAGCACCCGCCTGGGCATGTAGTAGGTGCTCAATTAACGCCTGTTCCCTCCCATGAGCACCCACAGCCCACTGTCTGCAGAGGGCTCGTTGTCAGGGTCCATCTCATCCATTCTCTCCAGACCAGTGGAGGCTCCTCCTGGGCCAGCGCCACGTCTTATCCAACTTTACTGCCCAGGCCCGTTCAGGACAACCACATCATGGGCCCCTGGGAACTGACTAGAATGTGCCACATCAGCTCCCAGCGCTGGGGGCGTGGGGACAGGGCATGGCATCAGGAGATGGAGTGAGCCCTAGCGTTTGTTCCCAAAGACTGGAATGAGTCCAACATAGCTCAAACACAGATCTGCCAGTGACAGGGCTGGGGGAGGGCTGGTGGTGACCGGAGATAGCCACTCCTCTTTTTTTTTTTTATTGGGGTATAGTTGTTTTACAATGTTGTGTTTGTTTCTACTGTACAGCAAAGTGAAGTAGAGTTCCCTGTGCTACAGGTTCTCATTAGTTATCTATTTTATACTATTAGTTAGTGTATATATGTCAATCCCAAACTCCCAATTCATCCCCCCCCTTTCCCCGCTTGGTGGTGTCCCTATGTTTGTTCTCTATGTCTGTGTCTCTATAAAGAAGATGTGGCACATATATACAATGGAATATTACTCGGCCATAAAAAGGAGCGAAATTGGGTCATTTGTAGAGATGTGGATGGACCTAGAGACTGTCATAGAGAGTGAAGTAAGTCAGAAAGAGAAAAACAAATATCGTATATTAACGCATATATGTGGAATCTAGAAAAATGGTCCAGATGAACCTGTTTGCAAGGCCACTCCTGTTTACAATGTAGGGAGACAGTGTCTTTTTGTTCCTCGTGTGTGTGTATGTGTGTGTGTGTGCGCGTGTGTGTGTGCACCAGGGGGGTTCCCTGGCCCTGAGCAACCCTAACGCTGTGCTGTGGGGGGTAAAGGCTGGAGTCAGTGGGGACCTGGGTTCCGGGCCTGCCCCCGCCTTGTCCTCCAGGGCTGCCTGCAGAGGACAGCATCTCTCTGGGCCTCAGCTTCTGCACCTGCAAAAGGAATGTCAGCCTCCTGCAAGTCCACGGTCCCCCAGCACTGCAGCTTTTTGTGGCTGTGGGGCTTTGGTGGCGGTCAGCAGAAGCCAGTGCAAGCCTGCAGCAGCAGAGGGATCTTTACTGGAAAGACGTCAGATGGAATTAGAACCCCAGGAAAGTGGCCAGCAAAGGGCAGGGAGGCTGCAGGGGCAAAGAACCCAGCGTCACCCACCCGCGTGTCTCCGAGAGATTGTGGACTTGCCACTTGCGAAGGCAGAGGGGCCTTGACGGATGGTACCAGTGTGACAGTGGGAGGTGGGAGAGTCTCCCCAAATAAACGGGAGTGGGTGCCTGTGACCACACGTCCTTTGTCCTAAGGGGGAAATAAAAGGTCCAAGTGTCCGAGCCCCTCTGTCCATCTTTCTGACAGGGGACCACAGGGTACGGTAAGAGACAACGTTGGTTCCAACGTGACCCTCCTGTTTGTCAGCCAGGGTGCCCTTGGACCTGTTACGTAACGCCTGGGCCTCCTGGTTCCTCTGTGACACAGATGGATGACGGCAGGCCCACGGGGGCATAGCCGCTGTGCACCGTTGGGGGCTGAATAAGGTCCCCTAAAGACGCCCCCATCCTAAATCCCCCAACCTATGAATGTCACCATAAATGGGTGGGAACAGGGATTCTGCAGACGGGATTAGGTTAAGGATATTGAGATGGGAGATTATCCTGGATTATCCGGGTGGGCCCAGTGTCATCACAAGGGTCCTTATCAGAGGGTCCGAGTGAGAGACTGAAGACACTGCGCTGCTGGCTTGAAGACAGAGGAGGGGCCACGAGCCAAGGAATGCGGGCGCCTCGAGAAGCTGGAGAAGGGAGGAAATAGATTCTCCTCTGGGGCCTCCAGAAGGAACCAGCCTCACTGACATTTTGACACTTTGACACCTTGATCTAAGCCCCATAAGCTTCATTGCAGACGTCTGATTCCAGAACGGTAAGGTAATACATTGGGCTTGTTCACAGCCACTAAGTTTGTGACGCTGTTACAGCAGCTACAGGAAACATCACACGCTCCCGGCACCCTCTGTCCCCTTCCCTAGCATTTCAGTGGGAGAGACGCCCCACAGCAGGTTCCCAACCCATGTCACCTCCCTCCACCCTTTCTCCAGACGAGGGACGCCTCGAGGTGCTGTGGCACAGGGGCTCCCACCCGGGAGGCAGGACTGCAGACCTGAGACCCACCATCCTTGGCGCTGTCACCTTGAGCAAGTTCTAACCTTTGGCACGCTCGCCACTCACCGTCTTTGGAGGGGCCCTTCCTCCCGCAGTCTGGAGAGAGCGGTGCGCCTGCTGAATGGGGAACCGTGACCCGCACTTCCCAGGCTGCGGGCGGTCATCCTTGTTCAGGTCAACGATCTAACGCCCTGGACCGGCAAGAGGGCCCCAGGGTGGGGACAGGGCTGCTGGGGACCAGGGGGCCACCTGCCCAGCTTCTGTCTCAGCCTTTGTTTTCTTCCTGGGGTGTCTGATTCAAGGTCGAGCTTTGATAATTGCACTAACAGGTGTAGCGGCTACCAGGGACTTGGCCTCTCCTTCCTGCTACTCTGTTCCTGAAGATTTTGGCCACCCCTGTCATTGCTTTTAGCTTGCCATGCAAGAGATGCTGGATGGAGCTCTAAAAAACGTGATTGAAATTCTTAAGGGAAAATCACTTTGCTATCGCTGGTCTGAATCTCTCAGCCCATCCTCCCCTCGTTCCTACCCCGAGAAAGGATTGCTTTTATAAATGGGATTCTCGGGCCAGAGCTCGGTGGGGCCTGTCCCTCCAGCCCGGTTTGGTGGGTACACGGTGACCCCCTACTCTGTGCGCTACCGAAAAAAATAAGGATCCTCCTAAGGCCCTGCCACGGTGAGTCTCAAAGTCCAGGAGAGCCGACAGACGAGGACACGGGCGGTGCTAACACAGGCGGGTCACGCATGCTGGGCCAGAGGGCGGCCGAGGGCTGGGACCTGCAGCGGGGCACCAAGCAGAGACCACGGCGCCACGTAGCAGCCAGGAGCCCACCCAAGTGGGCACAGCGCCAAGGGCAGCCATCCTCCCGTCTCATGTCTCACGGTCGGGCTGGGTGGGCTTTGCCGCCATGAACTTGGTGTCTGGTGTGAATTCCCAACTCCCTCCCCCCAGACCTTGGCCGCCTCTCCGTGTGAACACAAGGCAGCCTGGTAGCCAAGCTGCTCATCGGATGACTTTTATGTTATTTTAAAAAATCGATCAGCACCTCCTGGGCCGGGTCCCAGTCCGTGAAAGGAGACTGTGATTAGGTATAGGAATAAACTGTAATACCACACAAATAATACCACCACGTAATCACTCAGGTACAGGAGAATAATTACACGGGTAATCATGCTCTGTAGCTGTCAGCGCTGCCCGCCCCACGGATCCTGGTGCTCTTAATGGTTGCAGGCGCCGTAACTGCTCCGCGCAGCCCATAGATACCTAAGGACACAGCCAGATAGGAATTCTAATTGTCATGTAATTAGAAAGCTATTAAATCGTTATTTGTCCCACATCAATGAGCCAGTGTATGTCCTCCAAAGTCCTGTGATACTTTTAGCAAAATGTGGCCATCTCCCTCACCGGCAGGGAAATAAATACCTTTTCTCCCTGAGAGCGAGGGCCCTCGTGAGACGAGCACAGGAAGTTTCTAAGGGTCCTCAGTGGTGTGTGTGATGTCACTGGGGTTTCTGTTCTCTGAGTTGACCAGTCGTTTTCCTGGCCCTTGCATAGAAGATAAAGATCGCCAGGAAGGGGTCTTTGCCCCCCTGGCCACCAGCACTTTCACCGGGGCATAGAGGGTGATCCTGGGCTAAAACCTGGCTGGTGGTTGGGACTTCCCTGGTGGTCCAGTGGTTAAGACTCTGCGCTTCCAATGCAGGGGGGCGCGGGTTCGATCCCTGGAAGGGGAACTAAGATCCCCCATGCTGTGCGGAGTGGCCAAAAAATAAAAAAAAAAAAACCTGGATGGGGACAGGAAGGCTGCCAGGTTAGGGGTATCTCTAGACCACGACACTGATTTCTCAGACAAAACAGTGTCAGCCACTGCCCCAGGCTTCCTCAAGTTCCCCGTAAACCGACTGGGAAAAAGGAGCATAGATAAAATGCCAGAAACAGAGACCAAGCTGGGACCTGAGACCAAGCTAGGACCTGAGACCTTCCACTTAGCAGAGCGCTCGTGAACCAGAGCAGCCCTGCCCACCAGCAAGAGGCTGGGAAACCCTCCATCAAAGGCCCAGCTGGGTGGGCATCTCGGCGAAGGCATGCTGTTCCCTCCCTCTGCCCCACCTACACCCCGAGCCTCTGTACTTGCACAGCCTATAAGGCAGGAGTGGGGTGTGGGTACCTCTGTGGGGAGATTACGTCCTGTGGTTCACGGTCCCTGCAGGACAGTCAGTGTGGGTGGAAGGCGGAAGTTTAGGAGAAAGGACAGTGATGAAATGCAGCTCCCAGAGAGAAGGAAGAAGTGGGAAGGGAGCGAGGGTGTTAAGGAACACTTGTAAGACACCAAAATTTCAATGACAGACCAAGGGCATCTCAGAGGCATGAGAAGGTAGGATGGACACCGCGGGGAAAATGAATCAGGAGGAGAAACTCCGGAAGTTCTCACGAATAAAGAGGCTCGAGGGGCTTCCCTGGTGGCGCAGTGGTTGAGAGTCCGTCTGCTGATGCAGGGGACGCGGGTTCGTGCTCCGGTCCGGGAAGATCCCACATGCCGCGGAGCGGCTGGGCCCGTGAGCCATGGCCGCTGAGCCTGCGCGTCCGGAGCCTGTGCTTTGCAACGGGAGAGGCCACGACAGTGGAGAAGCCACAACAGTACCACACACACAAAAAAAAGAGGCTGGAGACAACAGGGTCATAAGAAGGAAGATGCTACGCAGGGAAGGAGAGAGAGGGCCTGCCAGAGAACTACAGGCGTATCCAAGTAAGAATCTGGAGCAAAGGGACCGGAAGCAGTGATCAAAGATTGAGGGGTGGGGTTTGGGGAGTGGGTGAGTTTTTCAGAGAAATAAAAAAGCCCTTGTTAAGCCTCCCTCACATTCTGAATTGTTTTCTTTAATTACGAGGGGAAAATGTCTTTTTTCTCAAAAGAGAAAAATTGTTTATAAAAGAATGAAAGCCAGGCCACTACAGACATGTTTTCAGTATTAAATTTCAAAATAATAGAATGGATTTCGAGGTCTGCAGATAAGTACGGAAAAGCTGGGATCTCAGAATTTAATCCCCAGCTCAGCTGTCATGCGTAGGTTTAGGGAATACCAAGGCCTCTAACTTACATGACCAGGCATCAGTCTTGAAAGGGAAATGCCCTGAAGACATCTTCTGGCAGCAGAGAGATGGGTTAAGCTGAGGGCGGTTGAAGGCCGAGAAGGTCTGGCGTAGAAGCAGGGGAGGACTGAGGCCAGGTAAACACCAGATGCAGCTCAAACAGGTGTTGTAACAATGGATAGAAACAAAATGTACACGTCAAAAATATATTTTTTGGAAAGGAAAAGCTTTCCTCCGAAATCTGGTTAATAGTAATAAGGACTGTGATCTTGGGAAACGGGAGGAGGAAGATGAAGGTGGGAGAGAAGCTTCCAGACTCCTTTCCAGACATCGAGGGAAGTCAAAGCCACGCTTCATTCCTTATTTTGGAAAAAACATAAACTGAAGAATATTCTTTAGAAACTTTAAATAATCTTTAGTGGAGTCCAATCAGAGAGTTCACTGCCCACATCCCTGGAGAAGATAAATGCAAGTAAAACAACCATGTGACAAAAGACAGGAGTGCGTGACACAGCAAGGAAGTGTTTAGAACAGCGTAGCTGATGTAAGTCACACATCACTCATGACCGTGAAGTAGACCTTGACTCCTTGCCCTTGAGCACTCAGCCTCCTGGGAGGGATGGACCAGGGACGCAGGACGCCAAAGGGGGAACCTCACCTGCTTTAAAATACTCCCGGCGGTCTCACCTGATGCGCTTCTGATGCTGGAGGATTGAATGCTGTGAACTGGAAGATGCTTTGCCAGCTGTGACGTGTGAAAGGTGTTTCTTATCACGGATGGTTAGATGACACCAGTGAGTGACATTATGATATTATTTGAGGGACTAGAGAAGGACCACCCCCCCATCACATCCTCTCCATGCTGACCCATCCCAGCCCTCTTTCTGAGAACATCTTCCCTGGGAGGTGACTCTGGTGCTAGACATACCACCAGTGAAGTTTCAAGTCCCCAGGTAGACTTAACAAACACCTTTGAAGTAGTTAGAGGTAAACTATTTAGAATATGTGGAAATAGAAAGAAGAAAAAGGTGCCTGCGCTGTCCTCAGGACATGTTTTTTGTGAACAAAAGTATAGAAAGTTATTTAAACACATTTAAGAAGATGCCAGTAAAGGAGGACTATACTGTGTTGATGGGTCGGGGGGAAACCAACTTAGTAAAGAAGTCGGTTCTTCTCAAACGTATCTGCAGACAATGCAGTTCTGCGTGAAAACACCAATAGGTTTGGGGTCGTTTCGTTTTGTTTGAACTTAGCAAGCGGATTTGGAAATGAATATCAAAGAGCAAAGGACCGAGAATGGCCAAAGAAGGCTCAACGCCCCTCAAGAGCAAAGCAGGTGCCTTGCTTTACTGAAAACACCCAGAATTATCACAACGATTGGCATACTTTGGAAAGACAAATTGACCGATGGGACCAAATCAAGTGCCCAGAGACAGACCCAGATACGTCCAGAAACCTTAGGCCCTGCTGGTTGGCGGGGGTAGGGATGGAGTATTTAACATGGTGGCAGGGCAATGGGTGATGCCCTTGAAAATAAGTGAGACTGAACCCCCATCCTCACTATGTAACATTCATTTCCGGTGAAATAGACACCTGTACATGAAAGACAAACCCATAAATCTCTTAGAAGATGAAACAGGAGAATATTTTCCTGACCTTGTTATAAGGAAGGATTTCTCCAACAAGACAAAGCTCAAATCTTGAAGGAGATGGAAAAGTTGAATGCTTACGTATGCTTGTGGATAGAGCGGGGCATTTGGATACCAGGCAGAGACACGGAATTAAGTGCCAACGTCGGGCTTTGCAACGTTGAGATTTGTGGGAGCCTCAAGGAAGGCCAGATCCCTGAGAGAAATGCCACGTGGGCTGAGCTGGCCACGCGAGGGAAAGCAGGGAGATCAGGGCACTTGAGAGAGGCTTGATGACATAAATGTCCTGGTGTGTAGAGACAGGTGTGTAGGGACGAGTGTGTGTGGACAGGTGTGAGGGATGCAAGCTAAGTGCTTGGAGGCTGAGGTGCTGAGGCTCAGGGGAAAATGCAGAGAAGTCGTCACAGCCATAACTCTGCCCGGAATCCTCCGCTTGGCCTGGCAGATCACTGGGCTGATCACAGGAGGAGGACGAAGAAGCATCGTCCAGGTGCGTGTCCTGTTTACGCCTCTCCTGGAAGCCGGAGTTCAGATCCAAAACACACAGACGACCTGCTGGGACCCCTTCAGGATAAACACACCCTGTGCATGAACGTGATGGTAATTGCATGAGACGGACCATTTCAGAACCTCCAGCTGGGTGAGTGGGTCGCTGTTAAACTGCCTCGTTTTAATGGCCACTTTCCCGAGGAGCAGTTATGTACAACCGCCTCCGAAATTGTCTGGGAATGACTTACCGCGGGCAGCGTTCTGATGGTGCTTTCTAGCAGAGACACACAACTCCCCGCCCACCTGCGTGGGCTGGCGGAACCCGGAGGAAAACGCCAGCACCCTCACCAGCCTGTGCAGGCAGGCGGGTGAGGAAGATCCAAAGTGGGGTCCACTCAGTGGTGCCCTGGGAATCTCTCCACCCAAAGCCAACATTTGGGAAAAGCACCCCGTTCTCACTCATCCGTCAATTATTTAGTGTTGGAGATAAGAAAAGGAACAAAACAGCACGCATGCTCTCCTTCCCCTGAGGGAAAGTGGCATTGACTCAAGCAAACCCTGGTGGTGGAGGTAATGCACAAGTGTTAGGAGAACACATTGCTTTAAAAGTCGCTCTGGCAGAGGGTTATGGGGAGTTCTCCATGCAAAAGGGGCACTTGAGCCAAAATCCGAAGGCAGGAGTTACATAGGTGAAAGGTGGGGAGGAAACAGCAGGTGCAAATGTCCTGAGGCTGAGAGAGCTGGAGGAAAGCCAGCGTGGTTGCAGAGCCATCTGGGGAAACTGTTCAAAAGGAATAGATGAGATGGTTTGCAATTAACATAGCAATTGCCCACTAGCAAAAGGTGCATCTAAAGTGGTTTAAGAGTTCTGGAAACAGTCTGTGTATTACACACTCCACTAACATCTTAACAGTCATTGACTCCCAAGAGAGATGGAAACTAATAAAGGGTGTTAAACAGAGAATGACAACACTGGGGTTGTATTTGAAAAGGTCTCCTATGGTGGGGTAGGAGGAGACCCAGCTGGAGGCCACTGCCGTCATCCAGGTGAGGGGTGATGGAGGTCTGGACTGTGGTAGTCGGGTTTCAGCAATGGGAACAGTGGGGTCACCCCTCTGAAGCCGGAGATGCTGGGGGAGGAGTGGGTTTGTGGGTAAAAATAATGAATTTTCTCTGGAGCATGTTGATCTTGGAGAACCTTGAGACGTCGAGTGGGAAGCAGACATTTGGATGTGTGAGTGAGGAGCTTGGAGGAAGCGCTGGGCTGGAGATGCCTGTGCAGCGTGTGTCAGCTAGAACTTGGGCACCGAGGAATTCTCCCAGAGGGGATGTGGAGAGCCAGAGAGGAAGAGGCCTGGCCCCAGAGCTGACGGGCTGAGCTAGACACTGTGCAAAGACAGAAGAGATCCAGACCCAGTCCTAGGCTGGTGGGAAATATATGCAAGTCCAGTCTGCACAAGAAGAAGAGTTCAAGAAGATGCAGTCAGAGAACTAGGCTCCAGAATTTGCTGTTCATCC
>NC_083098.1:145223063-145395563 GCF_949774975.1 Lagenorhynchus albirostris
GTGCCGCCTGCCCAGCTGCTTCTCTGATCCCCCTTGAAGGAGGAACAGCTGGGCCCGGGAGGCTGCGGTGGGGAAAGCCTTCCTGGGTTGTCCCCACCAGGCTGGACTGTGTGCCCCTCCCAGCTCCAGTGCTCACCAGCATCATGTTGGTGGCTCAAAATCAGCCACTGTGGGAGAACTTACACGTGACAAGTGGCAGAGCCCACCAATCAGGGCTATGTCTTTGTTTTACCCACAGAGCCAATGGTTAAACAGGTACCAGCACCTGGCCCTCCCTCTGCACCTACCTCCTGCATTTACACGGGATCCAAGTGTGCCTCTTCCCAGCCACCCTGGGGAGTCAGCCGGATGACCCCAGCCCCCCCCCCAAAGCCTCAGTTTCCCCATCTGTGAAATGAGGCATCTGGGCTCAGACTTCTGGAGTCTAGAAAATGAAGTCTTTCTAAACCTGGGACAGTTTTTCTGCCTCAGTTCTCCTCGTGCTGTTCTTAAATAATTACCGTAGACTCAGGGCGCCTGAGTTACCTTCCACCCTCCTGCCTGCAGGCTTCCGACCCTCTGGGAAGCCAACCATCCCGGTACTGGGCTGGTCTGTCTCAGCGTCGGTCCCGCAGGCTGCGGCCCTGGCTCCCTGCTCCTGGGGACAAGGTCTCCGCCACCAGAGCCCCTGTGAGTGTCAGCATAGCCCCAGAGAGGGGACGTGTCCCCTGCCTGCTTGCACAAGGACAGGGCCAGGCACGCCACACAGAGGACAAACGAATGTCAGCAAGCACAAGGGAAGGGGCCCGTGTCACCAAGAATGGGGGACGGGAAGTGACGGCCACCACGAGATGCCATCCTACCATCACCAGCGGAGCTTGGAGGCGCTTAGGTCCATCCGGGGCCAGGTGCGGAGACAGGCCACACACCCACCGCGGGCAGGAGACCTTCCTGCAAGGCAGTTTGGCCCATGTGTCTGTTAGAGGGTTAAATGCTCATCGTTCCAACCCAGAAATCCATACCAGAAAAATACACGTCTGTGCAAAAGTATGTGCACTCCTGGCTGGTCCACTTATTCCACGGCTAACGAGAGCCTCGCAGGGCTGCCCTCGGGAAAACTGTAGTCACTTCCCTGGCTCCTGCTTCCCACAGGCCACCCCACCCCGCTGCTCTCCCTGGGGCCACTTGCTGTGACAGGACTCCCGGGCAGGCCACTCTGGAACGTGGCTTCAACCCCTCCGCTCTGCAAGGGCTGCTGCTCCCGCCGTCTCCCTGCTCGCCTGGTACCCTCGGATTTTGCACGGCCGCGCCCAGCTCTGTGCGGCTCGGAGAGACATCTTACTGCCGGCAAGTGGTTCTCTCCAAGCCCTGCACCCGGCTTGGGGCCTGCAGGTGCCTCTCCTCTCACCTGGGGATGGAGACGCACGGCTCCCGGGCAGCTCGCCCCAAACATCCTCCCTCAGGTCCCTCCCAATCACGATCACCAGAAGCGAGTGACGGCTCGGGTCGGTACGCCCAGCACCCCTCAGTCACCCCTAGTCACCTTTTCAGAGAGGTTCTGGCTCCTTCTTTAGAGAGGGTGGGCATTAGCGCGCTTTGCTCTCAGAAACCAATTCTGGGTGGGGAGAGCCCCAGCTCATGGCCCGTTACCATTGTGATGCTGTGCGGCCACTCACCAGGTGGAAGGCTGTGCTCTGAGCACTTGACGTCTGGGTGGCATGGAATCCTCTGATGACCCTGTAACTGAGTTTGTTTCCCACTTTTGCAGATGAGAGACGTGATCAGAGAGGTTAAGGGTGTGCCCAGGCCACACAGCACAAAGCGGGTGGAGCTGGAATGGGATTCCAAAGTCAAGCTGCGAGCTCCGCGCGCACTGCCTGCGGGGCCAGCACCCCTCCCGGGCCCGAGCCTGTTTCACAGGCACCAAGGGTCCTGCTTAGACTCAGAGTCTTGGAGCTACTACCAGCCCCTGTGACAGGCTCAGGTTCAGGCCCTGGCAGGTCTGGGGCTGCTGGTAAATATTTGTTGGATGAATGAAAGCTGGTCGCCGCCCCGGGATGGGTCAGAGTTGGCACGGACTCTCCCAGCTGTGTTTTCTTCACCAAACCTCCGATACCTGCTCTGGGCCCAAGGAGAGAGGGGCTCGGGGAAGTGGCAGGTGGCCTACCTGGGTCCTCAGCCTGCCTTGCATCAAATGTCGCTCTGGGCTAGCATGGGGGGCGCAGCCTCTGGGGTCCCGTGGTCGCCCCAGGACACGGGAGGAGGCGTGGTGATGCCCCATCCCCACCCCCAGGCCAGCCCACCTGCTGACGGTCCCGTCACTCCAGCCAAAGGCTGCCTCTGTCTGCCATTTCAGGCCAAAGGACCAGCCTGCGAATGTGCCACCAGGTGCCCAGGCAGGACGGACATGCCTGGGAGGCTATGCCCAGGAGTGGCCCGCAGCCAGGGAGGGGTGGCCGCCTGCAGGCGATGCCAGCTTCCTCATGCCTGGGTGGGACCACCCGAGGTGTGCTCCACAGTCTCCCAGGGGGCCCCACTGGGATTGAGCCCCAGGAGCCTGCAGCCATGATTCTTGATGCACCCCCCGTCCCCCACTCACTTCCTCACTTCCCACTCACCACCTCACTTCCTCACTGCCATGAGGTCAGGGGTCACTGGGGTCAGCCTCATCCCCTTCCCCAGTTTCCTCCACAAGGAGAAAAAGCTCAGTGACCCAAGACAGGGCAGGTCAAGCACACTAGGATACCAGGCAAAGGGGTGAGCGCCGTGGGCCCAGGAAACCAGAGGGGGCTTCCTGGAGGAGGTGGCACCGGAGAAAGGCCTTAAAGCCAGAGCAGAGTCCAAGGAGCAATGCCCTCACAGTCCTTGGGCCTCCTTGGGGCCTTTCTGCTGCAGGCTCTGTGTACAGGGGACTTGACCGTGAGGAATTGCAGTTGGGCTTTTCGGCAGTATCTGTTCCATCATCTATTTCAAAAGCCTTTTAAGAGAAAGGACCCCAGCTGGAGAAATAATCCCCTCTCGGCCCATCCAGACCATAGAAAATGGATGCTTCCCAGGTGTTCCATCTCCGCAGATGTAAAATGCAGAGAGGCCCAGACCCCAGGCCAGTCTGAGTTGAATTTCACTGTGGGACTATCTCTCCAGCAAAGCCCTTGGATGGGGCAGGCTGGGGGAGGGGTGCCCAGACACCGGGAAGGAGACGTATGACAGCTGGCCCCAGTGACACTCCTGGGTCCCGTCCAGCCAACTCCAAAAGGCTCTGCTGCTAAACTCTTCTGCCCAGCCCCTCTCTGCTTACTTTCTTTCTTTCTGCATTTATTTCTTTTAAAAAATATATAACTTCATTGCTCTTTTCTAATGTTAAAAGCAGCATATGCTCATGGCAGAAAAATCAGAAAAGCACAAGTAAAAAAATTAAATCACTCGTAATGTCAGGGTGCAGCGGCAGTATCTGCCGACTTTGGTGTGTCCTTCTAAGTCTTTTATCGACGTCCACAAAAGAACAGGCTGAGATTTTAATGGGCTTGCTATGAATCTATAGATCAAGTTGGGAAACTGACATCTTGACAATATAGAGTCTTCTTGTCCACGAACGTGAAATATCTCTCCGTTTATTCTCTGATGTTCGTCTTTTTCCTATGTCCGAATCTTGTTGCATTGAGATCACCCTGTAGGTAAATTTCAGTCCTGCTTTCCCACTTCATATTATGTAACATTAAGCCTTTCTTCAAGCACAGATGCTAATTCCTGCCTAATTTTCCGACATGTGGAGACACAAGAATGCACCAATCATCCCCCATTATTGTACCTCTAGGTTGTTTCCAGACTTGTTTTGAACTATAATAACAATAATGAAGAAATGCTTGTCTTCTGTTCACTGAAAACAGCTCACGCACGCTCAGTCAGCTGTCCTTCTCACCATGCAACCTGCACCCACCCTGTGTGATCACTGAGACCTGCTGTGAGCAGGGGCACTCAGAGCACAGAAAAGTCCTAAAAGCATGGGGTCAGGACAGGAGACCCCTTCACGATGCTCGACCAGCCTGAGGGCACGGGACTCAACTCCCCCTGGGCATAGATCTTTCTGTTTCCAAAGCACCTCAGATTGATTCCCTTGGGCGCTCTTTGAGACTCTGCACACCGTGGGCATCCTCAGAGCTCGCTGTTGACGAAGACCCTGAAACGTTACGACACGTCCTTCATCCTACTTTCCTGTGATTCCTTTGTTAATGAACCTTTTCCCGGCTATAACGTACATACAGAGAAGCTCTAATCATAAGGGGACAGCTGGTGACTTTTCACAAGGTGACCATGCCATGCACCCAGCCCCGGATCTGAAAGAGAACAGTACCAGGAATGCCTAGGGGTAACCTCTAGTCCAGGGGCTCTCGGCTGGGGCAGTGTTGACCCCGGGGCACGTCTGGCAAGGAATGCAGACGCTTTTTTTTTTTTTTTTTTTGCGGTACGCGGGCCTCTCACTGCTGTGGCCTCTCCCGTCGCGGAGCACAGGCTCCGGACGCGCAGGCTCAGCAGTTGTGGCTCACAGGCCCAGCCGCTCCGCAGCATGTGGGATCTTCCCAGACCGGGAACCAGTGTCCCCTGCACCGGCAGGCGGACTCTCAACCACTGCGCCACCAGGGAAGCCCCATGCAGACGCTTTTGATTGTCACAACTGAGAGGGCGCTGCTGGCATCGAGTGGGCAGGGGCCAGGGACGCTGCTCTAAACTCTGTCCTGCACAGGTTGGTCCCCAAATGGAGGACTTTTCAGCCCCAGGTGTCCACAACCCTGAGTTTGGGAAACGCTGCTCTCGTCTATGCTGACTTCTAACTGCATAGACTAGTTCTGTCTGTCACTTAATTCAACAACCAAACCTGGTTCAATTTGGTCTTTCCAGAATCAGTTCACAGTTATCCATTCCTTCCCATCCTCCCCGACCTCTGAGTCCAGACTCTCCTGCCTGAGTGAGGGTCAAGTCTCCCCAGCCCAGACTCGGAGTGGTGCCTGACTTAGAGGTCAGGAGCGAGCGAATGGAGGAACGATGCCGGTCCCATCAAGCGAACACTCCCCAGGGCTGGGACAGGTCACCAGGGTCCCACCTCTGAGCAGGACCCCAGCGCCAGGCAGGCCCCCAAGTCGGGTTCTAGAGAAACCCCAGGCCCCTGGGAGGAACAGCGATACCCCAAGGGAGGAGGGGTGGTCAGGGACTCTCCCACGCTGGGCACCCAGAGATGGACCCAGGAGGCCCGTGCCCCCCAGGAGCCCCTGCGCCGAGCCCGACCAGGAAGCAGTCAGGAGACCTGCAAGATAGTGACTCTGGCCAGTGGCTGGCGAGCAGCAGAGGCAGATGGAGAAGCGGGAGGAGTGTCAACCTGGGAGGAGGCCAGAACTGGGGAGACCAGGAGAGATGGGGGTGCCGTGAGGTCTCGGGAAAGCAGGAGGCTAGGTGATGGTCCTGGGGGAGGGGACAAGCCAGGCCCAGGATCTGGACGCTGGGAACAGGGGGCGGGCAGGCACACGGGGTGTGGGGGACAAGGGAGCCTGGAGGCTGCCCGAGCCCAGGTGCAGCTGAGCAGCCGGACCCCCCCATCAGGCTGCACCTATGATGCCCAAATCACGCCTCTGCACTTGCACATCCCCGAGAGCAGGCATCTCGTTAACCTGTGCCCTGGGCACCCACCCTAGTCCAGCCGTGCGTGAGCCACTGGGAACAAGGGTAGGGCCCCACCCTTCACCTCCTGAGTGCCAGGCCCAGGAGGACGGCACCCTGCACGGAGCCGGCATGTGAGGGAGCCGCGTGGTGGAGACACCCAGGGCCTTCCGGGGTGTCAGCGTCTCCCCAGGAGCCGGCAGGGAGCAGAAGGGGGGGTGAGGGTTCGGAGGAGGGCAGGTTTCAGGCCCCTGTCCCCGTCAGCCGGGCTGCTGTGCAGACCGCAGGCTGCTTCTCAGGGCGCTGGAGGTGGCACGTTTGATGAGACTGTGTTATTCTTCAAACCAGAAAGAGACAAATCGTATCTAAGCAAAAATTAAAGTCTGAGAATGCTTTAGCACTACAGCCCTCTGGGGAGAATTGCTCCTGGAACCAGAGATCAGACTCCCCAGCGTGAGATTAGACCAACGCCAGAACATCAAAGCCTGGAGTCCTGGACGCCTCGGCTGGCCCTCGCATTCTTTTTATTTTTTGGCCGTGCCGCGCGGCACGTGGGATCTTAGTTCCCCGACCAGGGATCGAACCCGCGCCCCCTGCACTGGAAGCGCGGAGTCTTAACCACCGGACCGCCAGGGGAGTCCCCTGCCCTCGCATTCTAAACAGGTCCTTGCTGCCCAAACCATGCCTCCCAGCCCCCAGCCCACCCCCTACCTGGGGGGGACCAGCAAGGAAAGCGAGGAGCCCAGAGCAGCCCTGGAGGAGGTGCCGCTCGCAGGCCGACACCCAAGAGAGAGCGAGCCCGGCCTCCTTAAATGTGGCCCCTGGTGCCTCTCTCCCCTCGCCTGCCCCACCCTGGGCTCAGGCCTCGACCTCGACTTCGGGACCGCAGAAGACAGCGACCTGTCACCTCCTCACCAAGTGAAAGGCTCCAGCAGGCTCCACACTCAGCCTGAGGCCCGTTGGTGGCATTTCAGGAGGTCACTAGGCCTGCTGTCATCAGAAGGCAGGGAAGCGCATCCCGGCCCCTCCACCCGCGGCTCGGAGACCCTGAATTGTCAGTTTACTTCTGAGACCTCAGTTTTCTCATCTGTTAAATGGGTACGGGCTCTGCCCCCCAGGGTCACTATGAAGAGTCTCTGAGAGCACCCATGGGCGAGCCCCCCCATCCTCGTGACGTGGGCAGCAGGGTGAGTCTGAGGCATGAACCACACACACACCCACCCCACCCAGATCCCACACCCAGCTCGAAGCAGACTCAGGAACTTCTGTCCCCTCTCTTAGGCTGGCCGGCTGGCTGTGGCAGTGGTCCTGCGGCTGGCAGCCCTGGGCGGGTGAGGTAGTGTCTGTGCCGGGCCCGGCTCTGGTGCCCGCACGATGAGGGTGCAGGAGTGGGGGGCTGGCGGTGCAGAGCACAGGCCTTTGGGGAGACTCGGGGCACAGCAAGCTGGCTCCCCCAGGCAGGGGCCCAGGTGGAGGGCACTGGGCCACCCCCCAGCCCCTTCCCCTCGTGGGACCACCCCCCTCCCCTCGTGGGACCACCCCCCACCTGTGCGGCAGGAGAGAGAACTGAGCTGGCCTCCTGCCCGGGGGACTGAGGGAGGTGGGCCGAAAGATGAGGTCACAGGGACAGAGGGCGTCACTTGTTTACAGTCAAACACCCATAGCCAGAGACACCACGCGGACACACACGCAGTCCTGTGGACAGACAGCCCTGCACGGAGAGGGTTGGGCAGGTGGGACCTCCGTCGTCAGCCGGCTGGCATGTCTGGACAGCAAGGAAGTGACACGTGCAAGCAGCGGGCTGTCAGGGCTTCAGCCACGTGGCCCGGTAGGAGCCGTGCACAAGGCTCCCTGCTGGGCTCCGCCCGAGGGGCCCAGGCACGGCCAGGAGGCTTGCACAGGGAAGGGGCCCAAGGGCGAACCTGGGTGGCCTCGGACCCACACACAGAGAGACCCCGAAGGCCTCAGAGGGACCACAGGCCTCGGTCTCCCTAGGGCACCTAAGGGACCAGATCACAGCGGTATCAACCACTCCTGGGTTTTTTTTGTTTTGTTGTTCTGTTTTTTGTTGTTGTTGTTTTTGGTTTGGGGTTTGTTTTGGCCACACCGCGCAGCTCGTAGGATCTTAGCTCCCCGACCAGGGACTGAACCTGTGCCCCAGCAGTGGAAGCGCAGAGTCCTAAGCGCTGGACGCCAGGGAACCCCCAACCCCTCCTGCTTTAAAGGAGGAGCCACTAAGGCATGTTAAACGGGAGCGAGGGGCGACCAGGAGTGTGCCGGGTGGCCTGGCCTCCCCTGCAGCCCTGGGAGAGGGGGAGGCGGGCAGGCCTGGGGGCTGCAGCAGTGGGCAGCCAGGAGGCCACCAGCCAGCAAGTACACACACCCCTACTGAACTCACATTCACACTAGGCGGACTCACAGGTTCCCACCCACTGAACTCACGCTCACACACACGCACACCCCGTGCAGTCCAAGCCCCAGGAAGACATGGGCGGCCTCCTCTCAGCTCACCAGCAGGCACCGTATCCCCCACGCAACATCTGAGCCTCCGCCGCCCAGAGGAAGGGAGTGAGGACACCACGTCCACTTCAGCCTGGCGTCGGGACCTGTCCTCACCGCTCAGGACACGCACAGCCACCTCCCACCCAGAAGCTGCCGGAACCAAGGAGGTTGCCCTCAGACGACCCCTTGCCTGTGGTTGGCAGGAGGAGATAGAAGGAAGGGAGCAGGTTGGCCCGCCCACAGGTAAGATCAACGCATTGCAGCCCCTGAAGCCCTGCTTGGCACCATTTACGCACCAGGTCCAGCGCCTGTCCCACGAGACAGAAACTATGACTCACTGCTAACCAGGGGCTCCCAGGGCTGCTCTCCAGCACTGGGGCAGCCAAGCTGGCACTGTGGGACTGCTGAGAGAAAAGAGAGCCCGTCTGAGAGGCACGGCGAGGCCTGGGCCCTGACAACACTGTCTGAGCCCTGGATCCAGCAGTGCCTGAATCCTGACCTGCACCTAGACGTATCAGTCACTGAGTCCATCAGTCACCCTGTGGCTGAAGCTGGTTTGAGCTGTGTTTCTGCACCTTGTGACCAAGAGGGTCCAGATGAACCCAGTAAATGTCTTCTGAAGCGGAAAGTCATCATTTGAAGACCTGTGTCCTGAGGAAGCACAGGGTTGCACCCCACGTGCACTCCACTTAGCCCACGTGCCTAGGGCTGTATGACGACCTCAGTACTTCTGCTTTCGTGGCTTCCTTCCTTCATTAAAAAAATTAACATTATGTTTTACAACTGTGTTGGTACAAGCATGAATGTGATCCAGGCCAGATTCATTATTATGTATTTATTATTATTTTCACTTCTTATTCTATTTTTAAAAAAATTAAAATTGACCATTTCCAGGGGCCCCTAGGAGCCTGTCAGGCCCTCAGGTATGTGGGTGCTATGTCCGCTGGAGAAGTCGGCCCTGACCTAGCCCAGCAGAGACTGGGGGCTTTGCCCACCCAGCCGCGCACCCCAAATGCGGGGCGAAGCTGACGCAGAGGAAAACCGCCCTCCTGGCCAACTGTGTTCACGGAGGGGGCAGGAGGGGGCAGAAACGCTGCTCAAAACTCCTGCAAAGGCACCAGTACACGAGGACCCCGCTGGCTTGGACCCGTGGAGAACCAGGGAGGGGAAAATCCCGAGGACGGAGACCCGAGAGGCGTGACCCAGGAGACCCAGGCAGGCCTTGGGGACACAGAGGACCTGGCCAGGTTCCCAGTGACCTCCTGGGTCCCTCCCCCCATCAACCCCACCTGCCCCATCCCAGTCACAGAAATCATTCTGGACACCACCCGCTCCCTCAACCCCACGTCCAGGAAATGCATACTGTCCGGCGGCCCCTGGGGTCCCCAGGGTAAGGGCCGGCTCCTTATTCCAGGGTTCCAGCCTCTGCCCATCTCTGCTTCTGACCTGCCTGCAAGAGAGGCTTCCGACGTGATCCTCACCCATGCCTGGAAGGCCCACGGGCCTCCCGGTTCAGCAGGCCGGCTCACAGACCCCGAGTCCACGCCAGGCCCTCCTCCATCTCCTTTCTGGGAGGTGCAGGTCCCCCGGCTTGACCCTGGTGAGCTGACGGAACTTGGGCTGGGACGGTCCCAAGGGGACTGTAAGCCGTGACGCTGCCCAACAGGGAGGGTAAGGGAGGTGACAAGTCCTAATGAAAAATCAGAGGGAGCGGGTGGCCCAGCCGTTCCCGGCGGGAGTCCCCCGCCTCCCAGAATGCCGCAGCTCCAGGTCGGGGACAAGGGGGCTGCGGTCTGCATCAAGCCCGGCCCCTCTCTAGGTGGAGCCTCGAGGGCGTGTATCCCAAGTGTTAGGCCCACCAAGGACCCCTGGCTCCTTGGCAGGCAGTCCGACGGTGAGTGTGAGGACCCCCTTGTGCCACTAAGTGCTTATCAAACCATACCTCGTTATTGCTTTAATTTTCAAAACAGCTCTCTTCTCCCCATTTTATAGGTGTGGAAACTGAGGCCCAAGGGATCAAGCCCCTAACCTTGGTTTACATGGCTGTGAGGGTGGCCCTGTGATTTTCACCTTCTAACCCATGCTCTAACCCAACCCAGCATGATCCCACTCAAACCCAAGGCAGACGGGAGGAGGGGACAGAGTCTGCCTCCCTCCGAGTGTCGCCTGCAGCATCGGGGGCCTCATGTGCTCCCCACTGCACCCCGAGTTGGGAGAGATGCACACAGTCACTACCTGAAGGGCTGTGGGGACCCGGGAGGGGGCCGATGCAGAGGCGGCTGGGCCAGGTGGGCGCTCCCGCGGGTGGATGGGAGGAGGACGCAGGTGCCCTGCCGCAGGGGATGATGGCGCTGGACGCTCCCCCTGCCAAGGGCCACTGCGTGCCGGGCACTCCACGCAGCGTCCGCGGCCAGATCTACAGCACACAGACCCACAGGAGTAAGATTCGTGACAATAAGGTTCACCCCCCTCACGTCACAGTACCCACTGGCTCCACACTAGATAGCACCTAAAGCCAAGATTTACTCCTGTCAGCTCCCCCGGACATACATAAAACCAAGACTTGCTTTTGCCTGTTTGAAAGATGCAGGCGTGAGGGCCCAATGAGAGCGTTCACAATTATTTTTTTTAATCACTTTAATTTTTGAATAAGTAATGGAAGAGCAAAAGGTCACACATGAAGTATTAGGGATACGGATGGCTTTGGACTTGACAGCGGTTATACCATAGCAACTAGAAGATGATGGAGAAGTTCCTGCAAAATTGGCCTCTGCCCACCCTTTGCTGTAGGAAAATGATTTTCAAATTAGAATTTTATACCCAGTGCGATAGACTGAATATTTGTGTCCCCCACCCCCAAATTCACAGGTTGAAATCCTAAGCCCCAATGCGATGGTGTCGGGAGGTGGGGTCTCTGTGAGGTGATTGGGCCACGAGGGTGGAGCCCTCATGAGTGGGATTAGTGGTCTTATAAAAGAGACGCCAGAGAGCTCACACACCCCTTCCTCCACATGAGGACACAGCAAAAAGATGGCATCTACGAACTGGGAAGCTGGTCTCGCCAGACACCGAGCCTGTTGTTTCTAAGCTGCCCAGTCAATGGCATTCTGCTGTAGCAGCACGGATGCCCTGGGACAGCCAGCCCAACTGTCGATCGAGTGTAGGATGGCATGGACCTTTCCAGACAGTTGAACTCTCCCCTGCACTCTTGTTGGAAAGCCAGCAGACTACAGGCTCCCAAGACAAGGGAGTAAATCCAGACCAAGGAAGGTGCAGGACACCCGATGTGTCTGCGGTCTAGAGATTTAGACAAGAGGCAGAGGGTCTGAAGCTGGATTAACAATAAGCACATAAAGAAAAAAAAAAACAGATAAAACAACATAGCGATTGATACCTATAGGGGAAAAAGGTAAGGCAGGAAAAGTAATGATAGTATATTACCTGACTGTGCCGTAGGCTCCGTTTACGTGATCGTGTGAAGGTAACTGAAACCACGCTCTCTGCATCGCAGAGCTGGTGCTGGGAAGGAGGTGGTAGGGGTAGGGGCAGCGGATGAGGGAAAATTTATGCCTCTTCTCCATAGGGGAAGTCAGTAGATCCTGATTCAGCTGAAAAAACAAGAAGGAGCAATACAAGAATGTTATTTAGGAATACAGACAGAAATACCAAAAGAATTACTTTTTTAGAAAAGAGGAAGTGGCCGTCTCTGGGGAAGAATAACTGGGGTGGGTGGGGTGGGAGGTAGGGGTTGTTGTTTTTTTATAAGAAGCCCTGGGAATTATTTAACTCCTTAGATTATACGCACGTACAACTGTGATTTTAAAAGACTTAAGAAAAGGTTTTCCTGTGAGCCGTGGATAAGCGAGAGCTCAGACTGCAGCTGGAGGGAAGTTGGCCCGGGGAGGCGGATGGAGACCCTGCCTTGCCTGAGAGGTACGGGGGAGGGAGGACGAGTGAGAGGCAAGGGCCCTGGGTTCCCTGGTGGAGACGGGGATCTCACAGACCACCAGGCAGTGTGGCGGGTACCTGCTCCATGGGGCACGTCCACCTCCCGTTGCAGGTCCGGAGGAAGAGCCTTGGCAGCAGGGCCCCGAGAGTCACAGCGGCCAGGCCGTGCGGGGTGGGACCCAGGGCTTCCCCACCTGGTCTTGCCTCCCCTTAGATCCTATCTGGAGACCCTTAGGGGAGGGGACACAGGCCTGGGCGACACGGGTGCCACAAACTGAGCTGACTTGGCCGCCCTCAGGCCATCCCGGGGACTCTGTCCTCCCGTTTCCAGATGCAAAAGGAACACCGGATTTTTGCCATTTGGAGGACGCGGGAGCGAGGGCTGAGATTCCTTTGTGCTCTGAGAAAAACACAACATCTGGCCCCTCTGCCCCCAGCGTGGGAACAAGCAGCGCTCAGAGCGTGTGGGCGTGCGTGCGTGTGTGCAGAGTCACGCTTCGAGGCCCCATCTGTCCTTTGGGCTTTAGGATCGTTTCCTCCACGCTGCTGGCAAATTCTGCAGTTCTGACAACAGCTGTGAATACTCCGCTTAGCCTCTGTGAGCCCCATGGCCACACAAAGGGTTCAGTCTGCCAGTCCCTAAACCTGCCCCCAGCAGTGACATGGGGGGTGAGGGGCCAGCTCAGGGGCCTCGATGTGCTGGGCCCGTGTCCTTGCTGCTCAGAGTGTGACCGCAGTTGGGCATCTGGGTGTCACTTGAGAGCTTGTTGGACAGGGGGCTCGCCAGTGGCACCCCCAGATCTACCCCCTTGGGACCCGCGCTCAAGCAGATACCTGGGAAGTTAAAGTTCACGGCTACCTGGTTTATAGGACTTAATGCACACCCCAATCATGTAAGGTTGGGGTGTCACCTGCGGGTGAGAAAAGTGAGGTTCAGTGAAGCTGGGTGACTGACCCCCCCCCCCTCACCCAGCCATGAGTAAACGCACTGGCCTTGACCCCAGGGCCGGGCCAGCTGGGTTCAGAAGGGCTGCCGGCTGGTCTGGACATGGCCTCTGGTGACATACAAGGGACACCAGCTGTCTGGGGCTCAGACACACTCACAGGGGAGACAGGCGGTGGGCGGGCAAGGACCCAGGCGGCCAGGTGCAAGCACCAGGTGCCTATCTGCCTCCTGACTCTGCTCCCGGCTGGCTGTGTGACACTTGGCAAGCGACCTGCCCTCTCTGGGCTTCAGGTTTCCTCCTCTGTGAATGGAGAGTAACTGGAGGTGAAATACTTTACTACCTGTAGGGTGCTTCCAACGGAGCCTGGCGAGACAAGCACTCTAGACTTGTTTCTTAAACAGATATTAAAGAGAAAGCACTAGGCCAAGTTCAGCTCAGGGGCAAGGGGAGGGGGCATGAGGGGGTGGTACCTATCAGCTCAGGGGCAAGGGGAGGGGCGTGAGGGGGTGGCACCTAACAGCCAGAAGGGAGGTGGGATCAGGGGAGGCTTCTGGGAGGAGGAGACCCCCAGGCTGAGATCACCTGGGACAGAAGGAGCAGGGGTGAGGGTCTGGTGGAGAGAAAGAAGACCAGGGGCCCCTCGGGGACGGGATGCACCCGGGAGCTGGCTGGTCCCAGCGGGGTGGGAATAGGCTCCAGGGCAGGTGGGGAGAGATGAGGGAAGGCGGGCCTGCCGGACCCAGTGCCCACCTGGGGGATGAGATATCAGGTCCTCAAAGTCAGAAACGATGCCCGACCCCTACATGAGGTGTTTCCAAAGAGCTTCCTTTGTCTTGTAGAAAGAGCTGAATGAAGGACGCTGCCGGGAGTGAACGCTGGGCTGGGGTCTGGACTGCTGACGGCTGCAGCCCAGGGCGCAGCTCACGGGAAGGATCCCAGGCCACTGTGGACACAGGACCACACTCCATTACAGGCACCCCCTCTTTGGGCGCCCCTCCCAGCGTCTCTTCCTTCCCAGGTGGGGCAGGAGTGGACCGGGAGATGCCCAGGTGAAGGGCCCCGAGGCCCAGGGACACGAGCTCCGGACTGGGCAGGGGCAGGGAGTTCTGCAGGAGCGAGCTGGGCCACGCTGGTGGAGCTGGGGGACCAGCGTGACCCCTGGGAGCCCCCGGAAGCGGTGCCCGGGGATGCGGCAGGCGACCAGGCTTCAGGGGAGCGGCACCAAGCACGGACCTGCAGGTGGAAGGCTTCCCGTGCAGGGGATGCGCCCAGACCTGTCCAGCGGCATGTGTGTCCCCTGAACTGTCAGGAAGCGGACTCAGGACTCGTCACCTGTCCCAGGTCACAAGGCGACAAACGGCTGGGCTCAGGCCCATCCGAGTCTGCCTCCTGGCCCCCCTCAAAGTCAATCTATCCCTTCAGGGGCTACGTCCTGGAGACTGTCACTGACCGGCTGTCACCCCTCTGTCTACCACCATCTCAAGCATCTGAACACCCGCAGACCTAGAACTTTCCCACCACCTCGCTCGGAGCCACCATCAGCGTGGGACCCTCTGCCTGTCTCCCTGCTTCCGCCCTTGCTGCCCGCGGCCTAGCCCTGCCCCGCCTTTACTTTCCCCAGAGCACGCGTCATGCTCTGTTTACTGTTTACACTCTAATCTAATTCTCCACACCGGGATGTCAGCGCCGTAGGAGCAGTGCTCTCTGATTTCTCCCTTAGTGCCCCCATCCTACAGCAGCATCAGAGAGGGGGCAGGCGCAGGCAGGGAGGCCAGCCGGGGGGCTGGGGCTCTGATTGAGAGAGTAGGGGTGCTGACCCAGGGGCCCAGGAGGGCTCCCCGGAGGAGGTGTGGCTCAGTCGAGTGGGCTTGCCTGTGCACCCTCAGTGACTTACATCAGCAGAGCCTCAGGAAGGATGCCTCGCCTCCCTGGTAATCAGGACGCCGCTTCAAAGGAGCATCTGCAGAGGCCGGGCCCTGGCCACTCAGCTTTGCGCCTCAGGAGTTACCAGGTACCCAGTGCGGTAGGGCTCCGTCCTGCAAGTGTTAAACGGACACTGTCATTCACACGCGAGCCTAGAGGAACCTGGAGGGGAACCACAAAGCCAACTTCCGCGAGAGAGCGCTTCTTCTACAAGAGCGCGTTTCCGCGAGAGAGCCGTCTGTGGAACGCAGGCGGGCCACCTGGGCCACGGATATGGGGAGGCAGAGCGAGGGTCGGTCTGGGAAGAGGAGCTGCTGGGAGGACGACGAAGGGAATGGTGTGGGAGGCAGAGGGAACAGCCTGTGCAAAGGCTCTGAGCAGGAGACCCCAGCTGCCCCTCTGTCCTCCCAGGGACCTGGCGGGATTGTGGGAGGACAGCCCTGGGCCCGCCACACAGCAGTTGCAGCTGGAGGGGTGGGTGCAGGGCCCTGTCAGGTGGACTTTCTCCAACGCAGCTGTTGGCTCTGCTCACGTGTCCGCCAGCGGCCTGGCAAACGTGCCGCTGAAACCCCACTCGGTTGTTCTGGTTTGGGTTTGGGTTTTTCTTTTTAAGGAAAAACAGCTGCAAGGCCAGGAGAGAATGGCCGTTTTGGAGAAACTTCCGATGCCACGGGCCCGGCTTATACACTCAGGGCCAGGCCCCAGAGCCACCCCCTCCCGCAGGCCTGGGGGAGGCCGTGCTGCCCCGTCCAGCAGGATGCCCACCCTGCCCTCTCAGGCCTCGGGCTCAGGCCGGCATGACATCGAGCTCCCTTCAGCCTTCTCAGACGAGGGCCTCCCGCCGAGCCCAGACCAGCCACTCAGTGTGCTCTGTGGAGCCCAGCTCGCCAGGCCGGGCTGAGCCCAGGGCCCGTGCACAGCTGCCCCAGCTGGGGCTCCACCCTGAGCATCTGCCAGGCCTGGGGCCACCCCCCATGCCCCCAGAGCCCCAGACGGCACCGTCCCCCCCCGCCGTGACCCTGCACAGCAGCAGCTGGTCACCACCTGCTAGACGTCTCACAGGAGCCCGGCCCACTATCTCCTCAAACCCTCCCAGGAGCCCTGCCATGTAGGCGGGGCTGCCCCATTTTACAGGTGTGGAAACTGAGGCACCAGCGGTTCGTGTCGCTTGCCTGATCCCGGGAGTGGGGGTCGGGACCCCTGATGTCAACACACAAGTTCTCTCCCCTCCGGGTATCTGGGTCCAGCCTTTCTAGAAAAGGGGCGAGAAGCAGCGGGATTGGGGAAGAGGTACGGGCCCGGAAATACGGGCCTGGGATTGCAGGCTGGGCTCTGACGTCACCGCCGCCCAGAGAGGCTGGGGATGGAGTCCCCACCTCCCTCGCCCTCCACCTCTGCTGTCCCATGACCAGTGCCGGAAAGAGGGTCCCCACGTGCCTCTGAGATGAAGCGGAGAGGGAGGGGCTCTGGCGGGCGCCCTGGGGGGCGGAGGCAGGGGAAGGTCTCAGAGAGGGTCCAAGCCGGGCTGGCCAAGGGCTTGGTGAGCGGCCAGAGGTGACTGGGCTGCAGGGGCAAGAAGGGGAGAAGGGAGGGGGGCCGTGGAGGCTGCCATGAAGGACCCTGAATGCAGTCCAAGGAGCTCTCCCGTGGCCCCCAGGGGCGGGGAGTGCGGGGAGTCCTCTCCGTCAGGCCCAGGTGATGGGCACTGGCTCAGAGAGGTGCATGGGTGGGCATGGAGAGGAGGGGCTTCTGAGGGATGGGGCACCCCGGGGCCTCGTCAGGACCAGGTCGCTAGGGGCCAGCGGTGACCCCAGGGTGTCTGGCTGGGGCTCCCACAGCTGTGCCCTTCCCTGGGGCGGGACCTGGGGATCGGAGGGGTAAGCTGACCATCGCCACCGGGGTGGGTGAGATGGGACCCCGGGGCTCCCGGCCCGCCCAGCGCTCTCCACGTCCACCCTGCCTCCCTCTAGTCCTGGCCCACCTATTAAATTTAAATGTCCTGCAGCAGCAGTGCCTGCACTGGGAGGGTAAGCTGACAGCCGCACCCCCAAGCCTCACTGCTGACTTGACAAATCGGGGTTTAACAAGTGTGAAAAGCAAACGTGTATGAGCCGGTAAACATCAAAAACGTGCATGGACCTGGACCCAGGAGCCCCACTCTGGGAGGGCACCGTATAATCCCAGATACACAGGGGAGGACACGCACATGACCTTGTCCACCCCTCGCTGGGCCATTTGTCATGGGGGGAATCAGAAAACAGCCTTCACATCCGACCACGGGGAACTGGCTACAGCAACCGTGGCCCTGCGTGCTGGATGGAATATCACGCAGCCACTTGAAAAGATGGGTGTGAGCACTGCACGGTGCCGTGGAGAACACTTAGAATCGAATCTTAACAGAGGAAACAAGAAAAACCACGTGAGCCCCGGAGCGTCACGACGTCCAGAAAACCCACTGCAGGTGCAGGTGCGGGATAGAACGGCCCACGATGAAGGATTTGCCGTTTGGAGACGTGTGGCTCAGGCTATGGGGGGGTTCTCTTCCTTGAGCTGAGAATTTTATAGGATGTGTTTATATTGTTTTTCTGATTTTAAAAAGAACCCTTAACAGAGAGAGAGATGATGTCAGCTGGAAGGCCCAGGGTAGAGCTTTGAGTTCACACTCGCTCCTTTGGTAGACGGGGAAGCTGGGGTGCAGAGGGGAGGTGAGGTCCGCTCAGTCCCGTGGTGCCGCTCCAGCACGGGGGGCCTCCCTCTCGCCCCCCGCCCTCCGCTGGGCCGGGAGCTGTGGGGGCCCCCAGGGGGCCTGACCTGGAGGCAGGGATGGGGTGGGGGAGGGATTAGGAGACGCCCCAGGGAGGGGGAGAGTTCAGCACTCCCGGGAACCCGCTCTCCTCAACCCGGAACCACCTGCTTCCCCGACGCTGACAGGCAGGCAGGTGGGCTAGGCAGAGGGGCTTCCCAGAGCTTATCCCTCTCTTAAAACCTCCCCCAGAAACCCCGCCCCTCAACTTCTGATTACACCTCACCGCCCAGACCCACCAGGCACGGTGTGCCGGTAACCCAGAACCAGACTGAAGTTTATTTCCTCACAGTCCTGGAGGCTGGAAGTCCGAGGTCAAGGTGTGGGCAGGGTTGTTCCTTCTGAGGCCTCTCTCCCTGGCTTGAAGACGGCCACCTTCTCCCTGTGTCCTCACAGGCTCACCCCTCTGTCCCTGTCTGTGTCCTAATCTCTTCTTACAAGGACACCAGTCATACTGGACTAAAGGCCTACCCTCAGGACCTCATTTTCCCTTAATTACCTCTTTAAAGGCCCTAACTCCAAATGCAGTCACTCTGAGGTATTGGGGCTGGGGCTTCAACATATGGATTTGGGGACAGAATGCAGCCTGAAACACACAGCCGTCTCCAGCTGCAAGGGAGGCTGGGAAGGCAGGCCTGTCAGGCCCGGCCGCAGAGAGGAGATGACAGCTGTAAATCGCGCACATGTGGGTCCGCAAACCAGCCCCGAGTCTGGTGAGAGGCTCACGAGAATCAGGAAGGCGGCCACGGCCCCGCGTGTCTGCGTGACCCTTCGCGCCCAAGGCTTACTATTGATCCATTTAGGCTAAGATTTCTGTTACAATGCTGTGGTTTCAGCTGGACTATGTTCGTGGGCTCTACCGCGGTGGGAAGTTTGCACAAAGGTAGCAAGTCGTGAAATTCCATCAGCTTCCTTCACAGCCAGAGCTTCTGAAACTCCGCTGCTGTTGACAGAGTCCCTAGCTTGTGCCCGGCACGGCAGAGCGCTGGGAGCACAGAGGAGGGTCCCCGAGAGTGGCTTTCGCGAGGGTCCAGGGTAAGCCTGTGCAAACAGTCTGCGGAGGGGCTGGAAGGGGCGTTGGCTTGAGGGCAGGGGGAGCCCGGGGGAGGCAGGAGTCGGGCTAGGTGGGGGTGCAGAGTGGAGGCGTGAGGCTGGGACAGAGGGACACTGGGCAAGAGCCATGAGCGGCTGCAGTGAGAAGGGAGGCGGGGCGGGTTCGCCCGGACGTCTGGCGCAAGTCGATGCATGGTCATCGTGGCTTAGTTAAATTTTTAAAAATTGCTTTAAGAGGCCCCATGGTGCCAGGGCAATGGCGCTCCCTGCAGGTCCCCGTCCTGCTGCGTGGGGCCCTCTGTCTGCCTCCGCAGGCTCTCGGGGTGGAGGCACGCCTGCCCACTCACCACAGTCCTCCATCCTCCCGGCGCTGGCAGGGAGGGAGACCCAGGCTGCCCGGCCCTGCCCACCCCGTCCTGACGCTGGCTCTGGGGACCCGAGGCAACAGGCCTTGTCACGTGACCTGGGGTGAGCCTCGTGGCCTCGCTGAGCACACCTGCTGAAATCTGGGGCAGTGGGGGATTCAAGCGGTCGCTTAGCTCAGGGGCCTGGCGCAGCCTCGGCGCACCAGGTGGCAGACCGTCTGCTGCAGCTCGGCTCTGGACCGGAGCTCGGTGGCCCCTGAGTGGTTAATGTACTGCCTGGCAGGACGCTGGGAATTCGCCAAAGGAGCTGTCAGAGTTTACCAGGGGCCTCTCTTCCCTCGCTCGCCCTGGGGGCCTGGGCCATCTTAGAAGCGCCCCCACTGCAGGCACCCCTGCCCGCCTCCCAGGGCTGGACCTGACCCACGGTCGGGCCGATCAACTGGACAGCCGTGACCTCACAGGGCGGCTCCCACAGTGCCCAGGGCTCGGTGATAAGGGACGGACAGGGTCCCGCATCTGGGATGGATCAGCCGCCCTGGACAGGCCGCGGGCCCCGGGTCAGGCCGTGCAGAGACCGCCTGGGCTGGAGAGCGGATGCCGCAGTGCAGGAGCGCGCGGCACAGCCAAGGGGAGCCGTGCGCAGAGGAGTAGCCCCCCCTGGCCGCCCGGGGTCAAGGGCTGTGTGCGGCTCTGCTAGATTTGCAAGTGCCAGGCGACCGTGCCGGTGGCAGATGTGCTGCGTCTCCTCCACGCCCACTGCCTGGGTGCACACTGTGTCCCGGACGTTGCCCCCACAGCACCCAAGAGCCCGTCAGCGGAGACGTGGAGCCGCAGCAAAGGGCACCACAGCGGCCAGCGCCCTGCTGGGCAGTTCCGAGCACGGCGACCACGGCGACCTCCACTTACTCACCTGCTCAGAGACCAGCACACAGCAAAGGCTTAGCGGTGTTTGTTCAATAAATGGTGGATGTTGGGGCGGGGCTGGATGGAGGTGGGGGCGGGGCTGGGTGGAGGTGGGGGAGGGGTGGAGCTGGCTGGCGGGAAGGGTGCCCATGGCTGTTGGCTGCCCCAGTCCCGCTCATGGCTCTCCGAGCCCATCATCCTGGAGTTTTCCAGGTTGCTTCAGGGAAGCGTGGGACCTGGTCCAAGGCTGAGATTTGTTGAGACCACTGTGGTCCTGGAGCAGAGCAAGGAAAGCTCTCCCTGGTGACCGGACCGCGGGGGTGCTTCTCCAGCCTGGCTGTAGGAAGACGTCGTGCAAACACAGACCAGACACCGTCTGAGGCCTACAGCCGGGCAGGATGCCCGCACCTTCTTCCCTCCCGTCCCCACAAAGGGCTCTTGTGTCCCCCTGGCTGGGCCGGTGTCACCGCTTTCTGAGCAGTGTTGTCTCTGCCGCCTCGGGCCCCTGTGGGCCAGCCAGGCAGGGGTGGGGGGAAGGGGCTAGGGGTGGGGCGGGTACCATCGGCAGAGCTGTCACCGTCATCGTGGCTGCAGACGGAGAGGTGAGGGTCCTGCAGAGGTGCCACCAGGCCCCCAGGCCTCCCGCCTCCCCGAGGGCATCCCTGGGAGCAGGGCGTCTTCCTGGAAATGCCCACCCTCTCTGGGAGGATGTCTGCCTGGCCCCAGACCTGCGCTCCTCACGTGTGGCTCTCCCGACCTCAGGCTGCGAGCACGCCCTGGGGACCGGCCAGATGCCAGGTTCCTCACCATCCTGGGGAGGATCAATCATCCCAGATCACTCTGCTTTCCACTCCTAACGCGGTCACTAGTGTGGCTCTGAACACCTGCCCACCCAGCACGCCAGAGAGAACCAGCACACTGGTCCTGAGGCCCCTGCTATGGACGAAGGAACCTTCTGGAAGGACGATTTCACCACAGACCACCTGGACAGAACGCAAGGCAGCCGGTCTCCTCTTCCACCCTCTTAGCGCACGACGGTTCTGCTGCCGCCTTTGGACTCACACAGTTAGCCCTGGAGGGGCTGCAGCCCCCAGCCCGGGAGCCCCTCCCCGAGGGACGGTGGAAGCACTTGGGACTGCAGGCTGGCCACCTGAGCTCTCGAGCAGCAGTGTCCTCACCTGGAAAATGGGGACGATCCCTACCTCTGGAATCGGATGTACACGGCCTGCAGTTTCTCCCCAGTGGCAGGCCAGTGTGCTCTGGAGCCGGGGAACCTGAGTCTGCTTCCCAGCCCCTGACTGTGGGCTGCCTGACCCGAGAGCCCACTTCCTCACTGTGGCCACCATCCCCGGGGCTGGTGGAAGAGAAAGGCAGGCAGGGGAACGCCGGCTGTGAGTCAGGTGCCACCTGGACACCGGTCCCCAGGCCAGCCCTGCGCACGTCTCCTCCTGGCTTCCCTTTCAATGTCCCACGCCAGCCAGCGCCCACATGCCCACGATTTCCCCAGAAACACACACACAGTCCCTGTCCCCTTGGCCTTTTCCCTCTGGGCAGCGGAAACACAGGCTGCAATCTGCAGACTCTGGGTGCAGAGTGCCCGCTGCCAGAGGAACCCTGGACCAGCCACCGAGCCACCGGCTGAAACAGGTGGAATCATTTGGCCCGTCTGGGCTCACAGAGATCATACGGGAATGGGTCCTGTGCGCTTCCTTGCTAGGGCCTCCAAACCACAGAAAGTGATTTCCTCACAGCCCTGCAGGCTGGAAGTCCAAGATGAAGGCGTGGGCAGGGTTGATTTCTTCTGAGGCCTCTCTCATTGGCTTGCGGACGGCCGTCTTCTCCCTGGGTCCTCACGTGGTTACCCCTCTGTGCGTGTCTGTGTGCTGACCCCTGCTTCTCATAAGGACCCCAGTCTTACTGGATCAGGACCCACGTGTATGACCTCATTTTACCTTAATCACCTCTTTAAAGGCCCATCTTCAAGTACAGTCACATTCTGAGGTGCTGGGGGGAGGACTTTGGCATATGGATTTGGGGGGACACAATTCGGCCATCTTCTGTGGCCATTACTTTGGGGAAGAAGGACCTCAAATCCAAGGTGCAGGAGCAGTGTGGTCACAAGGGAAACCCCCGGACTCCAAGTCCTCCCTGCTGAGCTCCGCCAATGCCGAGGATGCCCCTTCCCGGGGCTGCTCTTCCCACCCGGCCCTCCCTTCTGCATTTCCCTTCCTGTACGTTCTCGTGGACGGTCAGCATCTCCTTGCTCAATGACCGAGGCTGAGCGTGACCACTGCTGCTTCCCTGGCCAAGTCGCGTTTGTGTTCACAAAGCCTTTATCCAGCGTTCTGTCATTTGATACACGATTTTCTACATAGGAGTAGAAACACACTCCTTAAAAAAACACTTGGTTACTGAGACGGGCAAGTGAGTAGCTCTGGAAATAGCATTTGCTCATTTAATAGGGCTGGAGGGGAGCAGTGGCTTTGGCTTTTTTTTTCCCTTGTGATGATTTTTAAAGAATTTCAACTGCAGCGATACTGCAAGATGAAAAATGGAATTTTCAGTGGCTGGTGGGCTCCGTCTGGTCACACTGTACTCCAGCATTATTTCCACAGCGGTCCACACATCCTGTCTGCTGTAGACGGGATGTCATTGGTCTTCAGTGTGAAGGACGTGCCCACCCCTCTGCTCACCTCTCCCTCCACGGAGCACCTCACTGGTGGCGCCCTGTGAGGGGCAGAGCTAGGAGACCACTCCTGGTCCCAGGGATCCAGAGGGGAGGCAGCCCCACCCAGGGTAGAGAGCCCTGGCTACTGCCTTGGAATGCGGCTGACCAGGAGCTGCAGCCGGTACCGGAGCTGGAAAGGTGGGCGGGGGTCAGCACGGGCTCAAAGCAACAGCACGAGCCCCGGGTGGAGACAGGAAGGCCCGAATCTCACACGAGAAGGCGAGCAGCCCCACTCGGTGGAGTGACTGGGACCACAGCCGTACCTACCATCGCCGGGCACTGGGGCCAAGATGGTCCTCCCTTCAGCAGCCTCTAAATCCACCCCGATCATTCTTTTACTCATTCATTCATTCGCTTCTTCACTCATTCATTCATGAGTTTTTTCATGCAACTCATTCACTCATTCATTCATCCATCCACCCACTGATCCCCCCATCCCCCCATCCCCCCATCCACGCCCCCCTCCAGCACTTGCCAAGCACTTCCCGTGTGTGGCCTCGAGCTGGGAATTGGAAACAGGCGATTCAGACCTGGTCCCTGACCTCAAAGAGCTTCCAGACCAATGGGAAGACTGACTACAGGCCAGTCAGTGCTGTGCTGTCCAGGGAACTGGGCTATGCACGTGGTAAAGGCAGCATGTCACGTAATTCCTTCTGGCAGACGACTGACAGTTCAGCAGGGCAAGGGACAGGCCCCCCAGGCGCAGATACCAGGTGGGAAGGGAGTCCGCTGCCAACACCACATCCGTGTCCACACAGAGGCCGTTGGTCGGTCAGGGAAGAGGGACACGCCAAGGAAGGACGGAGGGAGCCGGGGCTGGGATGCCACGTAGGCAGCCCTGGGACGGAGCAGATCGTCCGTGCGGCCCCTGGCCCTCGACGGCCGGGTGTTGAGGGCGCTCACAGACAAAGACCACGTGACAAGGGCTCCCCCGGAGGGCAGGCTTCTGTGCAGCCCAGTATTTGCAGAGAAGGGCCGGCCTGGAGCCACGTGAAGCTCCTTCTGAGGCCCCGCTGGCCCCTGGTCCTCAGACAAGACCCTCCGCCCAGTCAAGAGGACTGGAGGCCGAAGGCAGAGCCAGTCCCGGGCACACACAGGAGGTGAGGGGGCCGCACCTGGTCAGCCTCCATCCTCCATCTCAGCCTCTTCGTGAGGCCACAGGACGGCCCCTCCCCTGCCCCCGAGGCCAGGGGCAACAGAGACGGGGTGTCGAGTGAGAACCCACCCACCAGCCATCGTCCTGACCTGGGACACTCGAGTGACAGGTGGAGACACCCATCAACCTCCTCCATCTGTCTCCCCCAGCCACCCCATCAGGGCGCCCAGGACCCGGAGCACACGCCCCCCCACCCCCACCCGCGGAGCCAGGCAGCAGTGGGTGTTCCATTGCCTGTAGGAACAAACCACTTCACGTAACAAAGTGACAAAGTACACAGCTGGGAGGTCGGAACTTAAGGACGACCAGACGTTCAAACCATTATGCATTTTTCTTTCCTTTGGAAACATTTCTTTGATGGAAGCTTCCAGTTCCACACAACAAAGTAATAAAACTGATTTTCTTTTCCTGCAAAATCTTCAACTATGTCATTCGGGTGGTCCCTGGTGCAAATGAGTAAGGTTAGAATTTAATTACATGAGAAAGTCAAACCAGAGTGAACGAAGAATCAGACTGGCATCGTACAGGGCGTAGTGAAGAACAGCCTTGTAAGAAATCTCAGATGAAGGTAGAATATTGCCCGACCCGAATCACCAACGACCAGTTTCACAATCAGCATATGAAAATAGAACGTACAAAGCTCTAATTATCAAAAAGCGCTCAGTCCGTCAGGAAGATATGATCTTACAGGTTTTCTTTTCACCCAGCAAATCAGGATGGACCCAAATCAGCCCTGCCCTTCAGGCGTTACCCGTCCTGCTGGGACTCGGGGTCGGGGGCAGGCCAGGATGAGCCAGTCCCGCCTTGGGCTCCACGGGACGAGCAGCCGGGCAAGGGCAGAGCTGTGGGTTCGGAGAGCGGTAGCCGTCTCTGGGGCCTCCAGAACTTGAACTCGAGGTCCACGTCTTCACGGCTTCATCACGGTCAGCCAGTGCGACTACAGCTTGGATTTCAAGCTTCCTAGGACGGGCTTGTTGGCAGAGAATTCCGACCACCACGACGCCCTCTCCAGCACCTTGCTTTGCTGCAGCACAGCGCTCCAGAGGTTCTTATAGAGCTGCAGAAGAGACATACAGAACACACATGTATGTAGTAAGAAAGGTTTTTTTTTTTTTTTTTTTTTTGCAGTACGCGGGCCTCTCACTGTTGTGGCCTCTCCCGTTGAGGACCACAGGCTCCGGACGCGCAGGCCCAGCGGCCATGGCTCACGGGTCCAGCCGCTCTGCGGCATGTGGGATCCTCCCGGACCGGGGCACGAACCCGTGTCCCCTGCATCGGCAGGCGGACTCTCAACCACTGCGCCCCCAGGGAAGCCCAATAAGAAAGATTTTGAGTATGCCAGTGCAACTGTGAACACCCAGGAAGTTCTCTCCTGTCACTCATGGAAACATGTTAAGATGATTTAAATTTAATTTATGTAAATCAGTCTTTGCCAGTAGAGAACAATTGTGAAAATGCAACTATAAAGGCCAATAATGTACACTTAATGATGAAGACATCCCGCTCACCCTTTGCTTTGGAAATTCTCCTGGAAGGTGGATTCTGCAAGTCGACGTTTCTCTCGCACCCACGTGGCTACTGGCTGGTAGGCGGCGGGGCAGCCCAGCAGCAGCGTGACGGCTGTCCCCTGGGCCACAGGGCCTGGGCACGCACTGTCCCCTCTCTGCCTGCCCCGTCAGACTGTGCAGACCGGGCCAGCTAGCCGTCGCCTCAGGGCCCCCCAGGCGGAACTGCTCTCGGTTGTTATCTTCGAGGAAGGTCCTGAGCGTGGCGGGCAGCCGCCTGACGCCTCCCTGCTCCCAGCACGGCCAGCGTCCAGGCTGAGGTCCGTGGAGACAGGGAAGGGGCCGGTTTCGTATCTGGCTGATGCTGGCAAATGTTGCTTTTAAGAAGCCAGCCTCCCCTGCACCTGCTAAGCACACTCAGCAGTTCTGCCCACGCTCTGCTATTCTTGGCTCCCAGGGAGACGCAAGGACGGGCTCTGTCTCCACAGGTCATCAACCCGAGGCGACACTGCACAGCCCGGAGCATTACGCTTCACTTACTGATGATCTCAATCTCCTACAGCTGTGCCTGTTCATCTAAAATGAATTTCTGGGACTTGCCTGGTGGCGCAGTGGTTAGGAATCGGCCTGCCAATGCAGGGGACATGGGTTCGAGCCCTGGTCCGGGAAGATCCCACACGCCGCGGAGCAACTAGGCCCGTGAGCCACAACGACTGAGCCTGCGCTCTAGAGTCTGTGTGCCGCAACTACTGAGCTCGTGCGCCACAACTACTGAAGCCTGTGTGTCAAAATTACTGAGCCCGTGCTCTAGAGCCTGCAAGCCACAACTACTGAACCCACGCACCACAACTACTGAAGCCTGTGTGCTACAACTGAGCCTGCGCTCTACAGCCTGTGAGCCACAACTACTGAGCCCACGTGCCACAACTACTGAGCCTGGGCTCTACAGCCCGTGCGCCACAACTTCTGAAGCCCGCGCACCACAACTACTGAAGCCCGCGCACCTAGGGCCCGTGGTCCACAACAAGAGGAGCCACCGCAGTGAGAGGCCCACGTGCCGCAACGAAGAGTGGCCCCCACTCGCCGCGACTAGAGAAAGCCCGCGCACAGCAATGGAGACCCAACGCAGCCAAAAATAAGTAAATAAATAAATTTATAAAAAGTAATGCCTGACATTAAAAATAAAATAAAATGAATTTCTTACCTAGGAGCACCTAGTTCAAACCTCAGCCCTTAACACTAGGAGGAATGCACACTGCGTCGGGCACCCTGTTGGGTGAAGCCTCGCGCTGGCTCTGGTGTCAGCGTGGAACCCGGGGCCCCGGTATCGGGATAGGACGGGATGGGACGGCCCTCCCCTCCTCCTCCGCCGCCCGCCCGCGAGCCAGGGCCGTGTTCTGCAGAGCCGCTCGGCGCCGCCTGTTCGGGGCTAACGCTCCAGTGCACCTGTGTCGCAGAGGCCAGCCCCTCTCCCGTGGGCTTGTCAGCACGTCGTCCTCGTGCTCCCGCGGGGGCCCTAGCCAAGAGCAGGGTTCACTCTCTCCTGCCTTCCCTCCAGACGGTCCATCTCGGCCCCAATCCTGGCTCCGCTACAACCCTCCCGGCCCCTCCGGAGGCTGGGTTTCTCCCTGGCGAAGTGGACGTGGTGACACACACCGTGAGCGGGGACGCCCCGCCCAGCTGTGCAGCCAGAGGACAGCAGGCCCTCCACAGATGTACGGTCCCCACCATCCTGATTCGATGGGGGACTCGTCCGAACTGCCCACCCCAGTGCCTGGTACTCCTGTCCCAACCCCAGGTGTGGCTTGGGCTCGTCAGAGGTTCAGGCGCCTGCCCCCACAGACTGATTGCAGTGTCCCCTGGGGACAGACGGAGGGTTCCTAGCACCCTACGTTCAGTCTCCTGGGTCAGCAGAAGTCTCAGCAGAAAGAACACGACAGCCCTGGAACCTCAGCACGTGACTTCAACACTGTGAAATGCCACGTCTCCATGGAAACACAGGGACAACCACCCACAGGTGGTGGGAGGCACTGAGCAGACCCGTGGGTGTCGACCAGCACGGGCGTCTCCACGTGGTGGAGGAGGTCAGGTAGGGACACCCGTGGGCACCGTGAGGGTCCCACAGCAGGACAAAGTGGGGCCACTCTTGGGGGTGCCCCTTCAGCTGGAGGCCGGAGAAGACCTCTCTGAAGAGGCGGCATTCCGCTTCGAATGAACACAAGTGCTCCGGCAACAGGAACACAGGTGCAAAGGCCCTGGGGTGGGAAAGCGCCCAGTACGACGGAGAAACAGGAGGACAGTGAGACTTTAGTCCAGAGGGTGGGAGGGGCGCGGTGTGAAATGACCTTGGAGAACGGGGCAGAGGTCAGGCCGCGTGGGCTCGGGATGCAGGAAGGGATTTGGGTGCCATTTCAGGTGCAGGGCTCCATCAGAGCAGCTGTCTGACAAGGTCTGCTTTTAAGCCATCGTTGTGGAGCGTGGGGAGGAGGGGCGAGAGAGGAGCTCGGGAAGCCACGTGCGGGCTGCCGGCGAAGCACAGGCAGAGGGTGAGGGGTTACGAGCTAGTGCCGTGAGCCGGTCAGAAGACCCGGGGGTGGAGAGGCTCCCAGGAGAGCGTGAAAAGAGCCAGACAGCTGCAGGGCCCCGAGCGTGGCACAGGCTCGGGCTGACCTCGGCATCACGGCCCAAGCGGGCGGCAATGCCGTCCCCTTTCTCGGAGGAGGGCAGGCTGGGGGACGGCTAACCCGCCCGTGACCACCCCCACGTCTCCCAGCCACTCCCTCCCCGCTGCCCACGTGTGACCAGAGACTCCCGGGCCACGGCATCATCTCAGGCTCTGCAACGACTACCATCAGGCCCCAGAGAGCCCCCGGCTCACGGTCCTGAGTGCAGCGGCCCCAGCCGCCACGGGAGGAGGCTCTGCTCTTTACCTCGCCGTCAGCTCTGCCGATCGGTGAGTTCAGGATGGAGTCAGGAGGGGCGATCACATCAACCAGGGCAACAGCATCGTCTTTCAGCTGTTGGAAAACAAAGTCCATACACTTGGCAACTCCCGGCATCTCCATGGCGACCACCGAGCAACAGAGCCTACAGCCCACTAGCAACGGTAACTCCGGCGGGCAGGCCCATGTGGCTCCGTTACTAAAGTGCTATCTTTTCATTGGCCTGGATTTTAGGTTCCCTGAGTGTGTGTCTGAATATTTTCACCATGTTGCTATCCACTCAAGACTTCCAACGTTTTATTTTTTTTCAGCAAGGTACGGACCGCTCGTAAAACTGACGATTCTGTGGCTCATTAATTGGCAACTGTCTTCAGAGGTTTGTCTCTGAACCCTGACTTATCTGGGCAATTACTGTTCCAACAGAGGAAAATATGTCCGGAAAAAAATGTAAGAGAAAAAGCATTTATGAGCACCTGGAAAAGCCATCATTCCAACGCTCTTCGGTTCCCAGTAGTTTTATTACTCTCCCGTCCCATTATACAAATTATTCTTCAATATGACAAGTGGAATTTATATGAGAAGACTCCCAAGCATTTTCTTGAAATGCAAAAAACAATTTTCTTAAAATGACTGTGAAATGCCGTGGCTGAACTCAAGAGAACGCTGGAACGGGGGCGACTTGAACAACGTATGAAAGCAACTGTTGAGCAAAGAGGCACAAGAACAGGGAAGTGCAGCCCGCTCTGTGGTTCAGAGGCTGCTCCACGGCTCCGCACACCCCCGGCACCGCGGTGGGTGAGGGGAGATGAGCCTGGACCGGGGTCGGCCAACGTTTAATGTAGAGGGCCCACAGGAAGGAGCCCGGCTTTGTGGGCCGCAGGGTCTCTGTCTCACGCTCCCCTCTGCTGTGACGGTGAGGACAGCCCCACAGACGATGCCCAAGGGAATGGCTGGACCAGGGAAGGAGCTGGCGCCCTCCACCCGGCCGACCCTGGCCTCCCCGAGTCAGGACGAGCCTGGATCTGCCAGGCGGCTCGGGCTGCATTATGGCCCAGGACCGCCAGCCACCAGCTCCGTGGTGTAAGTGTCACGTTTGAGAGCAAGGAAAACAATGGTTGTATTTTTTTTTTTTTTTTGCGGTACACAGGCCTCTCACTGTTGTGGCCTCTCCCATTGCGGAGCACAGGCTCCGGACACGCGGGCTCAGCGGCCATGGCTCACGGGCTCAGCCGCTCTGCGGCATGTGGGATCTTCCCGGACCAGGACATGAACCCGTATCCCCTGCATCGGCAGGCAGGCTCTCAACCACTGCGCCACCAGGGAAGCCCCGATGGTTGTATTTTCAATAACGGCAACTCACCGCCTGTGGAACACACGAAGGAAGACCCCCTCCTGTTTAAGTAAATGTGGTCTGTGTACACAGCACGATCACAGAGACACCCTTACCCGGAGCCCACGTGGGGAGAGATGGGCGCTTAGGAAACAAACCCGGGGAGAGCCTTAATGTCAACCACAGAGGCATCACCTAGAACTACATCAACTTGAAAGCCCTGAAAGGGGAGAAACGGAGCGGCCTGTCGCCCGTCGTGTGAGACACTGGGCAAAATGCTGGGGGCTTTGGTTCATGTCTTACCATCAAAAGTAGAGAAATGCCTCTAACTGCACCCCCTGATACGGCAGCCACAACACACGTGACTGTTTCATTAAAATTAAAGAAAACTGGACTTTCCTGGTGGTGCAGTGGTTAAGAATCCGCCTGCCAATGCAGGGATCATGGGTTCGGTCCCTGGTCCGGGAAGATCCCACATGCTGCAGAGCAACTAAGCCCATGCACCACAACTACCGAGCCTGTGCTCTAGAGCCCACGAGCCTCAACCGCTGAGCCCATGTGCCGTGCCGCAGCTACTGAAGCCCGCATGCCTAGAGCCCGTGCTCCGCAATGAGAGAAGCCACTGCAATGAGAAGCCCCCACACCACAACGAAGGGTAGCCCCCGCTCTCCGTAACTAGAGAAAGCCCGTGCGCAGCAACAAAGACCCAAGGCAGCCAAAAATAAATAAATAAAATATAAATAAATTGGTTTAAAAAAAAATTAAAACTAAAAATCCTTGGTCACACTGGCCGCCATTCTAACAGCCCCAGGTGGCCAGTGGTGATGGTATGGGACAGCGCCGTCCCAGAACACGTCCACCCCCACACAAAGCTCCAGTGGACAGAGTGCCCTCAGAACGTGACGTGGCGCTGGGGCCATCTGACTTTTCTGGGCGACAAAGGTAGAAGGATGCAATAAAAAAGGAAAATACCGTGAAATGAACTAAAATTGGAGGCTAACATGAAATGCTGGAGAGAATTATCGATATCGCTGTAAAAAATTATTAGAGCGAGCTGAATGTGTACAGATTCTACGACAGTCTCTGAAAGTGACGCTTCCTGAAATTTCTGACATAAGCACATTCTGTAAGTTTCCCGGCTGTGCTAACAGTTGCCCGCACACAAACGAGTGGGAAGCTAAGGTCAGTGAACGTTAATATACGGGTGATCGTGTGTAATGTGGAAATCGTATAAGGATATAAGGGGATTTCAACTCACCTGGGCACACAGGGCCAGGATGGCGTTCTCTACCGTTTTACCTGCTTGTTCACCAGAAAAGTAGCCACCTGTAAGCAGAGCGCTGGTTACTCTGGGTTCTGCTACCCTAACTCCCAAATTACCCACAAACTGCAAACATGCTGAAACCGCTCTCCAAAAGAGCCCATTCTGTGTGAAAATGCCTCGCTACTGCTGCCCGAGCCCCGCTGCGACCCCTTCACAGAAAGGCACCGGCCAGGGCTGGGCTCCTGTGTCCCCCTTCCCGCCAGCTCACTGAGCTTGTGCTGGGGGTCAGAGCCGGGAGCTGGGGAGGCTGAAGCCCAGGAAGGCGGCCTCGGGGGGCTGGGGGGAGACCTGCGGGGCAGGGCCGGCGGCAGGCAGAGCGCGGCGCGGGCGGTGGCCGGAGGCTGTGCTGGGGGCCGACAGGGGCTGCGGGCACACAGCTGCACCTGCGGGCACGTGGGCGCCTGTAGCCACCAGGGGCCGGGCACGAGACCCAGCCCCACAGCCTCACCTCCTACAATGCGGCGGCTGTGCCGTGCCGTCCAACAGGCCTAAAGAGGCGGCCCCGACTTTGCCGTGGGACTGATTTTGTCTGACTTTTGCCGCAGAGAACGGCGCCCGCTCACTCGGAGTGGGTGGGCGCCTCGCCCCACACCCCGCTGCTCCCTCTACCCGGGAGCCCTCGGGCACCACCTCCCAGGGGCAACACCAGCCCCAAGAGGGAAAACATGGGTTCCTGGCAAGGGGGAGGGGAAAAGTGTACTCCTCACACAGCCCAGATGTACGCACAGAACGTGAACAGATACACAGAATAGCTGTAGTGTTAACATGTCATGGGGATGGTTAGGAAAAAACATCTAACAGGGCTCCTTGGGGGATAATAATGAAAATGAAGGTTGAGAAACACAGGTTTACCCCCTTCCCAGGAATCAGGCCATTCATCACCACCTCCAGGAAGCCCTCCCGGATCCCCAGTCTGGGCATTCCTGGGGGTGCTGCCCCAGCAACCCGGGCTCGGCCCTGTGGGCGCCACCCTGCTGCTGTGCTTTTCTTCTTGTGGCCTCTGGGCTCCTCACTCAACATGTGATGAGTGCTCAGAAAATGGCACGGAAGGAGCACCACACGGGGAAAGCAGAGCCTCCTGGGTAAAGCGGAGGGCGCCCAGCTCCTGGGCAGGGGGCTCACCTCGGTAGAGCAGGGCCGTGTGCTGGTTCAGGGACCACAGGGCGTAGAGAGCGCTGAGCCGCCCAAGCACAGCCCGCAGCGGGGGTGGCACATCGGACTGGTGCACGTGCTCGTGGAACCTCCGCACGACCGTGAGCTCCAGGAATGCCAGGGCCAAGGGGCGGCAGCAGTACACCTTCAACAGAACACAGCACACGGCGTTCGGGAACACACAGCAAGGTCTGCATGCCAGCAGCATTAGTGCAGCAGGGGACGGACGCGGCCGGGCAGCGCCTCTGGGGAAGCACCACGGAAAGGCCTGCAGGAACACAAGCCCAGCTGCAGCGGCTCTGGACCTCAGGCCCGGCGACCTCTCTCAGCTCAGTCCCATCTGGGACGCGGGGTGACCCCACAGCCAACACACAGGCACGGCGGGCTTGTCCAGCGCGGCCAGTGGCATCTCCAGGAGGTGGGCTCCCTGAGAGCACAAGGTCAATTCTCTTGTACCCGGGGCCACGGACAAGGCTACTCCGGGGACTCACCTGAGAGTGACGTCAGCTCCTCCAAGGGCGTGGCCACGCCCCTGCCTCCCAAGTTTCTAAAGATCAGCCTTTCTCGCCCACTCTCCTATCACGTCCAGGCATAAGGCAACCACTGAACGGGGGCCAAGACGTGCAGCCGTTCCCCGCCGAGTTTTACTTGCGTGTGAGTTCCGATGCTGGCTTTGTTCGTGGAAGCAGGAAGTCACCACGGATCTTCCGGTCCCAGCTTTTGCTTTTTTAACCAACATCCAAAACATCTGCTGCTAATCATTAGCTTTGCTCGTCAGCTTTTCTTTCCCCATCTCTAATTGATCGGTTTACTGCTTTTTTATTAGAACAATTATAGATGCGTTCCTGATTTATTATAATGAGCATGTGTTGCTTGTGTAATTAAAAAAATAATCCAGCAAGGAGGTGACCGGGGACGGGGCAGGGTGAAGACCTTTATTCAGTGCCTGCCTACTTTGCCCCCGACCGTCGACCAGAATCAACAGACTGCGGTCCAGAGTGCGGTCCGGGGCGGGGGGCAGGGGGAAGGGGGTGCAGGCACCAAGGGGCAGGGGCTATGATTTCAAGGCCTGCCCTCGACTTTCAGAGCAAACACTGGGTCGTCCCTTGGTCACTTCCGAGGCCGAGGCTCTCCCAGGGCCTGCCCGAGACTAGGCGCCCTCAGGAGAAAATTCAAGGGGAGGATGCTTCCCCGGCCTCATGCCAGTCTGCCTCGTCCGACCCCAACACCCCGCTGGGCTTCTGAAGCCGCAAGGGCACACATCCTGCGTCCCCGTGCCCGGCCTGGAGGGCCAGCCCGGGGCCTTCAGAGCGGCTTTGTCCCCTTCCCTCTCGCACACGCTGTGGTGTGTGCGCCCTTGGCTTTGGGAGGTGAGCGCTGGGGGAGGCTGGGGGAGGAGACCTCACAGGAGGGAAGCTGACGACGGAGGTGGGCAGGGAGGACCCCACCCTCTCCCCAGGCCAGGCACTAAGCTCACAAGAGCCAGCAGTTTATCACCTTGATCCTCCCCGGACCCCACGGATGAAACAAGGTCACGCAACGGGCAAGAGGTGGAGACATAGCTGAACCCAGGCAGGCTGGCCCCAGTGTCCACCCCTTCACTACGTCGCTAGGGCGTGTCATTGCAGTAACCACCCGCACCCCTAAACGTGCTCACGCGCTGTGGGCTCCGCTCTGCGTGAGGGCCCTTGCGAGTCCCAGAGGCCGGGCTCAGAACTGAATCCAAACTCTCCGTGCTCTCCACTTTACTCTCTCCTTTTCAACCACGTGGATTTTCTAGTATGAAATCACACTGCGTTCATCTTATTTCCCCGTGCAAGTGGCGCACGTCCATTTCAGCTATGGCATCGGCTGGTGCAGGCCTGGAAAGGCAGCGCCACCTCTGACCTCGCCACCCGGAAAACGCATCCTGAGCCCCGCTGAGCTCTGAGTCACTGACGCAGAAGTGATTCAGGGTCGAGGGGACCAGCTTCCAAATCCACTCGGCTTTTCCAGATGTGCACGTGTGGACAGGCGGTTTCCGCCCCAAGCCCAGGCTTCTTGGTCTGAGAAGAGGGGGCGTCAGGGTGCAGCCTCCAGCGCTGCCAGGAGGGGCATCAGACAGCATCTCACGTGTCCGGCACCTGCTCGGGGTCCGAGAAGCTGCTGTGATGGTGGCCGCTCTTCTACTCTGTCTCGATCCCAGGACTCGGACACGCATGAAGCTGCTACGTGTGCTTCTGGAAATGTTCAGATGAGGCCATCGGCCGCCTGGGCGACCTGGGCTTTGGGGGTCCGCCCCACCGCGACCTCCGTGCCCAGGACGCCCGACGCAGCAGCGGGCTCAGGAGCCCACGTCTACTTCCCCACCCCGCTGACTGGGCGCCAGGGGCTGGCTGGCTGGCTCTCCTGGCCGCTCGTCAGGCCACCTGCCCTGCTGCCTGAGAACCTGCATTAATAGCCGTGGAGAGCACGGGCAGCACATGTGCTGGGCCTGGGTGGTCCCGTGGATGCAGGGTGACGGCCACGCCAGGCCGTGGGCAGGCAGGAGGTGTCTGAAGGGAGACACGGCAGAGGCGAGATTCCACGAGTCACAGAGAACGGATCTGCTTCCGCTTCCCATCAGCTCCCTGCTCCAGACGGGAGGTTCCGCTGACTCAGGGGTCCTTGACTGGGGCCGGTTTGCCCCCCGGGGCATCTGGCACCGTCAGGAGACAGTTTGGTTGTCACGACTCGGGGGTGTTGTTGGCATCTTAGTGGGTACAGGCCTGGCGTACTGCTGGGCACCCCACAATGCACGGACAGGTCCCCCCAAATCACACAGCCCGAACATGCATGGGGTGAGGGCCTCACTCCAGCTCCTACGCCCTCCACTTCCCGCCCAAATCCCTACACGCAGTACCCGTCCTTGGCTTCTCCCGGACAGCCTGTCCTTGCCGCCAGCAGATCTGACCACGCTATTAACAGACATGGGCCAGTGCCCACAAAGGGTCCTTATGGTGTCCACTCTGGGGCCGTGGTGGGGACAGAAACACTCAGGGGTGGTCCTACCCGCCACGGCACAAGCTGGTCCACACTCAATGTTTCTGCCGCTCTGTAACCACGAAAAGCTCCAGAGAGAGGCCAGCAGTCCGACGTGTGAGGCCAGGAAGGTCCGTTCCCCTCTCCCTGCACTGGTCCCAGTGCCAGGGTCCTCCGTCCCATGCATCCCCACCCCCACTAAACCTACAGCCCCGGGGAAAAAATTCAGATCCAGGTATCAGTTTCTGGTGTGCTCTGATTTCTGAGTATATTTGCATTTTACCAAGTAATAAATATTTTAGGCAAAAAACAAACTCTGAACTATTCAAGCGTGGACATCAGCCGTGCAGTGTGGGGGAAAGAGCTGGGCTCAGGGGTCACAGCTGGCTTGGGTTCAATGCTTGGGAGTTCTTACTAGCAGGAGCAGATAAAGAAAAGCTTATCAACTCCCCCCACTACCCCCCGGCGAGTCCAAGAGTGAGCACGCTTTATATTTTCACAAAAGCAGCCAGTGACCTCCCCCAAAGGGCACAGTAGTTCACAGCCTCGGCTGGCAGCGCGTGGAGTGGCCCTCGTCCATCAGACACCGTCCTCTGACCCGCGCATCCCTGGCCCTGGTTCATGGTCAGCGACTGCTGTGGCTGCCACCCGGGGCCAGAGGCTGGTTTCCAGGCCAGGCTGACCCTCAACCTGTAGGAACTCTTTGCTACCGTCGGTTACGTACGTCTCATGCTTCCCCAGACTGGAATCTGTCTTCTGACTTTGCTTGCAGTATCTTTTGCTATTTAGAAAGGGTGAACGTATGTGTAGTCAGAGCTGCCAGCTTTCTCTTCTTTCACAGCCTCTGAGTTTCCTGTCATACTTGAGCAGCTCGTCCCGCCGAGGGCACGTGAACATTCGCTGAAGTTTCCCTCTCGTGCTCTACTGCTGCTCCCATCACCATACGGGCGGGGACCACATCTCCACAGGACCCTGAACGTCTGTCCCAGGGCTCTGAGGCGCTCTCAGCTGTCAGGATGACCCAGCGCTCATGCTTAATGCTCCGTGATCCAGACCAGGTCTGGAGAACGCAGCCCCCCTCTCGGGTCACCCTCCCCTCCAAGTCCCGCGGCCGCCTTCCAGTACACATCACGGCCACTCCGTCTGGCCGCACCTCAGCTCTGAGGCTCTCCCCAGGGACACCCGTCTTGGCTGGACCCAGGCTGGGTACGCTGGCCCCTCCTGTCCTCTGCCACGAGGCTCACTGAGGTGCCGTTGCCAAGTTCTCAGTCGAAGGTCTATGTGAATTCCTTCTCAAACGACCACGCCACACACTCGGGTTCTGTTGTCTGTGTGTGCAGGTGCCGGGCACAGGCCGGCGGGCATGGCGGTGTCGCAGATCGGCTCGGACGAGACCTGTGGTGACCTTCTGGGCAGCTCTGCGGGATTCGGATGTGCTGGGAAGGGGCGACCTCTGTGTCCTCCATCTCTTCGGGGTCTTGGGCTACAATGCAGAGAAAGGAGGAACTCCGCAGCCATCAGTGTCCGAGTGACCGAGGGTGCCGTGGCCCCAGCCCACGTGGAAGGATCGTGTTCACACCTCCTCTCTCGGGTTCCTGGACTGAGCTAGGGTTTCACCCACCTTGACGTCTGCTGAATTCATTGAAGACACAGGTTTGATCCTGGTTTATTCGCCCTCGGTCGGAGCCTTTCCAGCGAAGCCCCATCCCTGTGTGCTCCTCCCCCTTCCTGGGGCAGACACGCCCGGCAGGTCCCCGGATGCCTGCTCTGCTCTGACTGCACCTGCTCAAGGGGGTGAAGCTGTCCCTCACAGCACAGGGGGCGGGGCCCTCGGAGGTGACGGGCAGACGTGGCCCCAGGCTATCGGGGGAGGCTCCATCGCCCAGTGTCCAAGGCGAAGGGACGACACCAGTTTTAGAAGCTTCCTGGGCTACGTTTTTCCCGAACGACACCCGTCACTGTGGATGCACGGGGCCCACGGGGCACAGCAAGCCCAGATCCCGCGTAAAGAGGTGTTTAGAGCGGCTGTTTTTGTGCTGCGGATTCCAGACGCGAGAGGCAGCCCTGTCCCAGAGTGAGAACCAGAGCTGCCCTTGGGCCAATCTCACCGAGCCTCCTTGGAGAGAAGCACAATGACTCAGGAAGCAAATGCAGACAGAGCGCGGGTGGGACCTCACAGGAGTCACCGAGCCGTCACTCTGCTGGTCGGGAGGGACCCTGGTGGCTGACGGGCTCCCACAGCCCCGGGTCCCCCCTCCAACCAGCACAGCTCTGGCCGACGGGCCACACACTTGTCAGGGGCCTTCGATATGATGCCCACAACCTCTTCCACACGGGGCAGGGGCAGCGCCACCGTCCCAACAGCAAACCAAGGTGCGGAGAGGTCAGGCCAAGCGCCCGAGGTCACAGGGGCTGAGCAACGGGGCCTGCCATCACCAGGACATGCAGCTCACCAAGGACACGACGGGGTGGGAATTAGGAGCGAATCATTAGAAAAGCAACTTTTAAAACAAACACGTACCTGACAGTTGTTTCTTGCTTCAAAGTCGTTGCTTCCCGATTGTTTCTCTTGATTTAATTTCTGATAACTCTCGCGGAGCAGGTAACAGACCAACCACTCGTATGCCGCCAGCGGGACTTCAAAACGAGAAACGGAGAAAACTGTAACCGATGTCACCGTAGGGCGTCTCACCCTTGTCGAGAACTCAGCTCTCCAGTTTACAGGTGCGGAAACTGAGGGACTGCCCACGGCACAGCCCGGGTGGTGGCCGGGCTGGGACAGGCGCAGGTGAGGGTATTTCCTGGCTCTGCTGTGAGGCCAGCCCGTGTTCTCCATGGTTCTGGTAGCCACGGAGCCCACAGGGTCACGGAGGCGCTCTGGGGGCAAGCACCTCATTTACGATGAGGATACACAGTCTGGAAGAAACTCGGATCCGCACGGATGTCAGGACGACTTTCCAGCAGGCGGTAGGAGGAGGGGCGCCCTGTCCACCTGGCCAGCCCGGTCCTGGGGCCCTGGACCTCACACCGGCTCCCCTGACGCCTCGCCCCCCTCACCCGAGAGCCCTGAAGTGCAGAGAGAAGCACACGGCAGGGGTGTAGACAGACAGGGACGGGCTGGAAGGGGCTGGAGGAAGACCTCCGTCCTCCTCCCCACGCCCCAGCGCCGCGCCCGCATCTGTGGGTCCTTCTCGCCACATCTCCGCTAGTTCCGAGGACTCGGCGACCTCAGAACAGCCTGCCCGGCAGGACTGCTACCGCCTCTTCCGTTAAGGACACAGGGCGTGAGGACGAGCCCAGGCACACGAGTGAGCGGGGTAGGGGTGCGGAGTGTGACCCGGCCACGTGGCTCTGCGTCCATGCTTTCCCGCCCGACCCAGGCAGAAGGCCCAGAGCCAGGGCGCCCAGGCCCGTGGGGCCTGCAGCTGCTCCCGGCTCCAGACTCCCAGGTGGGATCTGGCCGAACTGGGTCTGGGCACAAAGGCGGGACACGGGGCACCTGGGATTTCCTTCGATGTCACACAGCCCGTTCCCTGGGAAGATGACGCATGGTACCCACCGCTACGGGTCCTGCTACGGACCCCCGACCGTTTCACGCTGTCGTATCCGTCACCTCACAGCACAGCTGAGAACTTGATTAAAGAGCAGACGATCCATGTCACTGGGCTGAGGAATCGGCTCAAAGGCCGCAAGCAGCCCGAGCTCACACAGCTGTTCTCAGGGAGCCCAGGAGGCGGGGGTGCGGCCCCGGGACGAGGCACCCCTCCCAGAGGCCTGCCGGGTGGGGTGGCTGGAACGGGGCATGTCCTAACCCCCTGAAACCTGTGAACGTGCCCTTACTTGGGCACAGGGTCTTTGCAGATGGAATGACGGGACAACACGGGGTCATCCTAGATCAGGGTGGCCCTGAATCCAGTGAGAAAAAGGAGAAGCGCACACACAGAAGAGAGGCCGCGCGAAGGCAGAGGCAGAGATGGGGGACGCGGCCACAAGCCCAGGGATGCCTGCAGCCCCCACGAACTGCGGAGATGAGGAGGGAGCCTCCCCGGAGCCTCCGGAGGGAGTGCGGCCCCGCCCACACCGGGGCAGTGAGCTTCGGTCCAGGACACATTCCTGCTGTTTTCACACCCAGTCCTGTGCCACGGGACACCCACAAACCAGCGGCCCAGGGCGCGGCCCTTCAGGACATCCCTGAAAAGCCAGGTGGACACTGGAAACCAGCTCTGATGCTGACGGGGCCCACTCTGACGCATGTGTGTCCCAGGGTCTTTGTGGCTAAACTCTTCCTGCCGGATGGACCGTCACCAAGACGGTAACAGGTGGGCGCCACGGGGACTCAGATTTTCCATGATCTATTTACGTGGCAACAAAACCCAGGAAGTCGCCAAGGCCAGCAGCCGCTCAGGCTAATTCCTGACCCCAGCCAGGGCCCCACCATCCCACGACGCAGCAAGCGCGGCTCCTCCGGACTCTTCCCCGACGCTGCCCGGGCAGGCGACCCCCTGCAGAAGTGACCCGGCTCCCCGAGGGCCCCGCACCACGTGGAGCCCCCGTGCTGACGTCAGCAACCAGTTCACGGTTTGCTCCGTGCTCTGAGTGAGAAGCAAGCTTGATACGTGAGTTGCTGGAACGTTTTTCCTAGAAATTCCACTTTTAGCCTTTAGTGTTTCACAGAGAAGCGGGTCACACTGCTCCGTGTTCACACGGAAGGGCGGAGCCCCCAGCGAGCACACAAAAGGTACCATCACAGCCGGCGGCGTGTGGGCCACTCACAGAGTCCGTCTGGGCGTGAGGAGTCATCGGGAACAAACTGGGGGAAACCGGCACAGGTGGGTGGTAACGCTCTTGCTTGGGGGCTGCTGACGGCCCAAGACAAATGCTGCTTCAACTTCAGTCCCCAAGTCCCTCCCAGGTTCCTGGGTCACAAATGGCCTCCTCGGGGCTCCCCTGGCCGCTCCCCTGCACCCCTCGAAGGCCCTGAGCGCTGCCTGTCTCCCCAGGCTGGCTCCCCCACCCAGGTGCGCTCCCAGGGCGGCCACTGTCACTACGGTCAATCACTCCGAGGTCTGCCCACCTGCCTGGCCTCTCAGTGTCGGGGCTCCCCGACACGCCCACCGGGCACTCAGCGTGGGACCCCTGAACTCCCAGTTTCACCGGCACCCCCCCCGGGGGGTCTCTCACCTGGCCCTCCATCGAACGTACCACCTGACCATCCCCCCGACCGTCCCCCGTGCCCTCACCCAGCTCCCGTCGCTCTCTCCTGTGCTGCCCCTGCCCGGGTTCTGGTCCTCTGGCTGCTCTCCCGAGTCCAGCCTTGCTCTGCGTCGGCACCAGAGCACGCCTTCCAAGGTGGGGCTCTGGCCCAGGTGCGCCCCAGAAAGCGAGTCTTGGCCACCTGGCCCGGACCCTCGGCTGGTACACAGCCCCACGTGTGGGAGCCACCTGCTCTCCCACCGCGCCCACCCCACGGCTCCTGTGTGGCTGACTGCTCCCCAAACACACCGCTCTGAACCTCCAAGACCCACCTTGCAAGCCGCCTTCCTGGGGAACAGCTGAGCTCACGCTGCAGGGGTCACTCTGCACCCACCATTCCCAAGGGAGGGCCCCAACTCACGGCGGTGAGCCGCCCACGAGGGCGGGGGGTACCGCATTCCCTCTTGATACCTTACAGGGGAAACTGAGGCTCAGAGAGGTTAAGCATCTAGCTCGAGGTTACACAGCTGACTCCAGACCCTGAGCTTCCAACCTCTGGGCGGTGTGCTGACCGCACCATGTACCCCTCTGAACACATGATGCTACACAACCCTACTGTCCTGCGTGTATACACAATGGTCAGAGCAGCCAACACGCTGAACTCCAACTATTTAATATTTTTGCAAATAAGCCAACTAAAGGAAAAAACTGGGCCTCAGTTATTCAGCGACGTGCAGCTCCTCAACACTCAGGACCATTTGTTAAACCCATCCTCAGCACACACGCATCCTCAGCACATAAATCAGAGGAAGCAGACAGAGAGCTGCCCCACCCGGCCCCTCCCTCTCCAAACAAACCTTTTAATCCCTGGAGGAAAAATCTCCTGACCTTGCAGACAGCCCTCGCTCAATACCTGAAAGGTCTTGAGTGTCCAGCCCTACAGAGCCCCAGGGTCATATGTCATTTATGGACTTTTTACCCAAGATGCAGCTGAGACAAAGGCCGGCCCCGAGGTGTGGGATTTCATGATCGAATGCCCTGGAGACGAACGGCTGGCTGTGGGCTCCCGACCGTCAGTGTTGGATGCCAAGCCCCTTTTGTCAAATGAATTTTGTTTGCGTTCTTTGCTCCAGAAAATGTTTTCACTTTGTTGGAACGAGCAGAAATTAGAGCACCCACAGGAAAAACAGATGACGCCGCCCTGGCGTGCTTCCTGATGGCCGGCGCGCAACACAGCTCCTGCGTCCACAGCTCCAGCGAGCGGGGAAAGGGCACAGCGGGCACAGCGGACACCTCCCGAAGCTGGCAGACCACGTGCTTACGTTCTGATTTTACAGTGGGGGACAGTATTAGGGGAAAACATTCCGGTGGGGTTGATGTTATTAGAATGATTAGGTCATTTCTGGGGGCTTCCTGGAGCAACATTTGGGGAGCTCTGTAAGCATCAGAAAGAGATCTTCAAGTGTGTCCCTGTGTCCTCTTAGCACTTTAAGAAGGGAGATAAAGGAGGTGCGTTATTGTCAGAAAAGCTGTAACGAAGTGTGGTGAGGGAGACGAAGCAGTTACTAGCAGCAGTGTTTCTGGATGATGATGGTGATGAAGAAGGTGGAGGAGAGATGGCTGGCAAGTCAGCCCAGCCCGGGTCTGACACCTGCTCTGGCCGCTGACATGCACTGGGGTGCACTGGGGTGGACTGGGCAGCCGTGGTCTCCTCTCCTGGAGACGTGAGCAGCGGTGCAGCCCGGCGGGGTCCCCCAGAGACGGCACGCCCAGTGCCCGCAGCTGCTGATGCTGCGATGTGTCACATGCTCTCCATCCTCCGAGTAAGGGAGGGGGCGGCTCCTTCACCCGGAGGACCCAGCGACCTGCCCCCGGGGGACACAAACACTCTGTAAAGCCAGGTGCCCTCCTGCCACGCCAAAGGCTCTCCGCTAACAGCGTTCCGTGGAACACACAGCATCTCGACAGCGGTTTTTGCGATTACAATCACAACCGTTAACACGGTGGGGGGCCAGGAACAGACCCAGCACCCCTTGCTCTCTGGCAGATGGGCTGCCATTCCAGCTTCTGCCAGGCACAGTGCACCCTGGAGACACGGAGGGAGTGTACTTACCTGAGGAGTCCAAACAGTCCTCAGGGCTGGAACCCTCGAATCTGTGGCCAAGGAGGTTGGGATAGGCTTCCAGAAAGTCCACGGTCTTCAGCGGGCTCTCAATGCGGGCACCGTCTAGGAGCACAGCCAATGACTCGGGAGAGCCAGGGACCCCAGCCCCCACCCCAGGGGATGTCTGGCAGAAGGACCCCACCTGCCCCAGCCCATCACTTCAGAAGCTGGTCCATCCCCATTTGATCACACATTTCCTTCCTGCAAACCCAGAGTCCATCCTGACAGAAGAGCTAACTCAAGGGGGCCTGGGAACCTCACCCTCCCGCCCCCAACTGGGCTGCAGGGGCGCCGGCCTCCTCACCTTGGTCCCGGCGCACCAGCAGCCCAAGCAGGTAGTTGCTGGTCTGCTGCAGCAAGACGTTGTTGTCGCCTTCGTATGTGCAGTTCGGGTCATTGTCATCTCTGAGGTCTCCCAGACGGTTCACTGCAAGGAGGCCCCAGCGTTCTCGTCACTGGGGGTGCACATGTGGGAAGTGCCCCCCAACCCCCAGCTGCCACCTGGGACTCTGAGGTCCCAGGCCCGGCTTGACCGGATGAAGCACTTCCCGCCCTGCTCCCAGTTCCAGCTCCACCCCCGACCCGCGGTGTGCCGTCTCCATCCGGCTGCTCCCTCTTTAAGGACATATTGGTGACACCCGCGAGGTCCCCGGGAAGAGAAGCAGGTGGCTCCCCGTGAAGCCCCAGGGCCGCGCTCAAGGAGCATCCGCTGGCATCAGCATCCTGGTCCCTACCATGAGCCTCTCGGGTCACCTGGCAAAGCGCCCTCCAGTGGGGTCACTGACAGAGCTGACTACCTGAGCAGCGGGAGGGTGCCCTTCTTCCTTTTCCAACTGAAGGAACCCTTCTTTGGACACGAGACATTTCAAATATCTGAAGACAACTCTCATTTTTCTCTTGTCTTTCCTACCAGCGAAATAACCCAATTCCTTTGCAGATTTGATAAAGTATGCTTCCCAGATCTTCACCACCTAGGTTTCCATCCTCTGACGGAGAATGTTCTCCAAACGTGAGGCTGAGATGGGAGAAAGGGTAGGACCCTAACTTCTCACACTCACGTATTGCTATGAACAGCCCAAGAGGGTGTAAGACGTTCAGCAGCAGACACGAGGCTTGTGGTCACCTATGACACCCTGATCATCTTCCCCTGAATTGCTGCCCATGCCACCGTTAGACCACTGACCGTGAAGGGCTAAGAGTGCCCTTAGAGAAATGATGTGCAATTGATATTTAAATCTGGATAAACGGCTTTACATTTATCCCTGCTGAGTTGGGCCTCACTGGCCTCAGCCCTGTTTGTATTATGTGATGACACTTCCTTTAGTCATTTTTGTTGTCTGAAGGGCTGCGTGATTCAAGTTCCTCCTTCTAAACTATTTATAGCGTCTATATAAGAGCTATAACAACAAACAAATACTACAAAGCATTGCACAGAGGACAAAACACATGGATGAGTAACGTCTGCAGCCCTACGATTACCCACACGTCAGTAAACGTGGAGTGTGGAGGAGGGGAGGGGCCCCCCCTGCCTGCCGCCCCCGCATGAGGAGTAACTGGGACACTTCCCGGTTACTGAAAGCTCCTAAAAGGCTTCCGGAGGAATAAACTGTCAAGAAGGTCTCTGCCAGCTCTGTTGTTGCCTTCTTTGAGCAACCAGACTTTAACCAATCAGTTATTGAAGAGACTCGCACACGGGGAGTTAGGCAGGTAAGCTGCAATAATGATGACGACCACGATAATAACGATAATAATGACAGACCAAAATGACGGGGCACACGCCCTATGCCGACACTGTGCTCGACCCTTCATGTGGGCTAGTTCACTTACCCATTGCAAAGCCCCCCGTTGTGCTATCCTATCGTTAGTCCCATTCTATGGAGAAGAAAGCTGAGGGGCAGTGAGGGTAGGCAGCTTGCCTGCGGCTACGAAGCCCGTGACCGGCAGAGCCGGGATCTGGCCCCGGGCTGTCGGTCTCCCCCTCTCTCCACCATCCACCAGCTGACCGACTGCCAGTGTCAATAAAAGCAAACTCTCTTCTTCTAAGTTTCAGAATTTTTCTTCGGAACAAAACTTGCTGCCAGTTTACTGCCAAAGCCATTAACTAAAAAGTTCCAATTCAGATGAACAGATAAGCTCCTTTCTCTTCTGGTTTTCGGTCTCCACGCATCGTGACACCCAGATTTCGACCGAGGAACGTCAGGTGGTGGCGAGCCGAGGGACTGGACTAGGGCAGGGGTTGGCAAACCCGCTCTGGAAAGTTCCAGCCAGTCAATGTTTTAGGCTTTGCTGAGACGGCTCTGCTGGGCGGGTGGAGCGGGAACACGGCCACGGGAAGTGTGTAAACAGATGGGCGTGACCGGGGGGCCAACAAATCTTTATTCACAAAAACCTTTACCCACGGGAGACGGCCTTTGGCCCACAGGCTGTCATTTGCCGACCCCTGGCCGTGAGCCACACGGTGCGGGAGAGGACAGGAGACCAGCCCACGTGTCCCCAAAACCTACTGGCCAGATAGCCGTGTCCTCCGCACGCCTCCCGGCACTCCTGGATTCCGCGCTGGGCCGTCCACGAGGCCAGGGGCTTGCCGGCTGACGCCAAGGCGTGGATCTCGTGTCCCAGCTCTGCCTTGGGAGAGAGAAGCCAACGAGAACAGGTGAAAAAAGGCTCCGACCCCAGAGGTCAGGGGTCAGTTCAAGCACAGCCTCAGAGGCTCATGTCCCCTCCAGTCTAATCCGAGCTACCCGACAACTACAAAGGAAAGAAACCCAATTTTAGTTTAAAAAACAGGATTCAAGTAAACAGGGATACCCTGCAGTACAGTCACACAACTCCACGACAGTGAAAATAAACGACCACGGCTCCGCCCAGCCGGTGAACACGGGGTGGGAGCGCGGGCGAGCGGGAAGGCTGACGGCAGAAGAGCATGACGTTATGACTCCGTTTACACGAAGTCTGCAGCGGAGACTAAGAAGAAACCCAAGGGGTGGGAGGCGGTGCCAAGACACTGCCCCCGGGGGAGAGGGTGGCAGGCGGCCCCAGAGGACTGCACAGACACGGCCACTCGGTCCACACTGCGCGGAGGCCCAGCCAGCATCCCCAGCCTTAACACGTCTGGTAAATACTCTTTCGCCTCGACTCGATATTCAATGCAAACAGTTACAAGAGAGAGACACACACACACCCGCGAAATAACGTGATGTGTTTTACCAGCGTTTTCAACTTCAAAGAAGGGCTACTTTATAACCTGTGCCTGGGTTGAAGCACTGAGTTTCAGAAAGAACAGAGCTCGACGACACGTCAAAACATTTTTAACAGGACAACTCCATTGTCCGCTGGCAAAAGTTTCAATGACTCACGCTGGGGAGAAAAAACACGCGTAACCCTGCACTCCTGATGAAATGGTCTTCAGGGTCACGGTCGTCACGGTCGGCCTGACTGCTCAGCGGTGCACACTGCCGCAAGCCCCCGCGGCCCCCCGCCTCCCCCACCCCACCTCTGGACTCCTGGATGTTTACGCTGAATATTCCAAAACGTGCTAATTTGATACAGGCTTTTCAGGGCGTGGTACGTAACCCCGATCTGCAGCATTCCTAATCAGTTTTCAGACGCCCTTGGTGTGATTCCCATTTCACCGCTGCCCAGGAGGCAGCGTAAGGGGGGAAAAAAAACAACACATGAACCGTCCACGCAGAAATTAGCGGAGGACCCCTTTCTACGAAGGGGCCGACCTCAGTGGGTTTGCACGCTCATTTCTGGAGCAAAGCCCCGCCTGTCAAGTCAAATCCAGTCAGCTGGATTCAGACCTTTGTCGCGTTGTTTACAAAGGGATCGGGAACCGTGAAATTGACTGAGGGGCCGGTAATGCGGATTTTGCAAAACCATCATGTTCTCAAGAGGAGAACAGCAGCTGAACTCACAGACGGGAACCGGGAGACGTGTCAGCACATCCTTGAGAATCGGGAATGTGGACACGTGCCTGACACGTTCCCATCGCAGCGAGGGCTCCGAGAGGACGCAGCCCACGGGTCAAGTCGGACGGAGCCTCCGTCCCCGCGAATCCACGCACCGAGGCTGTTTTGAAAGAAAGGCTGAATCTGTGCTGTCCAACCCGTGAGATTTAAAGGATGACAAACGCTGTGGAGAAAAGCGGAGACCCTCACCTGCCTGGCGCTCCGGTCTTTCCCCAGAAGGCCTTGCTGAAGCTCCACCAGATCCAGGAAGAGAGATTTGGAAAAGTGGTCCAAGGCATAGGCTGCGGCCAGGTACGGAAGTAAACGCCATTGCTGAAACAGACAAGTCCCTGCCTGGAGGCCTCCAAGTGCCCCCAGGGCCCGCCTGCCTTCCGGGGCTGGAGGGCCAGGAACCCGCTGCCCATCGTCCCCACTCGATGCAGAAGGTCCCGCACGTCTCCCGAACCCACTCCCGTGACGCCTGCCCCCCGACGCTCTTCCAGTGCGGCCGGGTCTCCCGCACCACCCTGACGACCCCACTCAAGGAGAAACTGTGCCGCGTGCACCACCCTGCACGGCCCCCTCACCGCTCTCCCCATCCACGTGACCCCTGAGCCAGAGCAAATGCTGATCTACAAGAGAACTAAGAAAGCCAGGCGGCCGTGCCTGAGCGCGGGGCCCACCAGGCGATGCCCGGGCTTTGGGAGCCTACGGGGAATGAAGCGACCCCCCCAGAGCCAGACGGGGAAACAGGCTCATGGAGAGCCGAGGGAGGGTGTCTCTTTCACCAGCGCACATCTGCTGTTGCGTGGATGGAGGGGGCGGAGCCTGAAAGGACCTGGGAGACAGGTGCCACCGTCGGCAGCACTGTGGTCACCTGCCGTTTCCTGGGTGTGGTCACAGTGCCAACTGCTTCTCATGCACTCACGTATTTAATCCTTACAGCCACTCGCAGAGAGGTATTATCAGCAGTCCCAACTTACAAAGGAGAATACTAGAGCACAGAGAGGTTCAGTGGCTTGCCCAAGGACACACAGCAGGGAGGGGGCGGACCTGGGCTCAGGAGCCCAAGCATGTGGCTCAGGTGGGCTCTCGTGACCGCTGAGCCGGGCCTGATGCCCAGACAGTCGGACGTGCCGTGACCTCACCAAGGCCACAGGGTTGGTGGTGTGGCGGACACTGTGTACCAGCCCGGCGTGGGCCAGGCACTGGGCTTTTCCTTACTTGTTTATTTGGTATTAAAACAGGTTCACGGCCATAGTAAAAGAAGTCTTAGAAGAAACAACTTCGATTCAGTTACAATTTCCTGAAACTTGCGCTCAGCTACACCTTTGCTCAGGCCTAACTGGCCAAGACCTGGGTCCGATTTAGCTGCTGACTCTGGCAGGAGCCACCGACTCGAGCCTCGGGGACCCATCTGGATCCCCAGCCCACCTGGTGTGCAGGGCAGCTGCATGGTGCGCACGGAAGGGCTGGGGACGCAGGGGCACCGGTGGGGGCTCGCTGTGATAAAATGCGTCCCCCGCCCCGCCCCGGCGTCCAGGTGATGCCCAGCCTGAGTTGCACCTTTGCCATCGAGGGCTGCCTCATCTCGGAGGACCCGGAAGGCGAGCGTCCCCTCTGCTAGAGGACGTCACCACGAACAGTGCTGCACCCTCAGCCGCTGTGTCCTGGGGTCACTTCCCAGGGATGGGACGAGCGCGTTGGAGTGTGGCCTGGACGTTCAGGGTCCCGCAGGTGGGACGAGCGTGCACACCTGCTCCCTCGGCCTCACCAGAGCGCCTCCTGCTGGTCGCACACACTCCTGTTCAACTAAAGGCCATTTACGGAGACCACGTGTGGCCCCAGACGCCGCACTCCTTCCCTGTGAGTGTCACGCCCTCTGTTAACTCCTGAAGAGTCCTGACCAGCAACCAGCAACCCAGGTGCAGCGACCTAAGAGAGGAGGTATGTCTGCACGCGGAGCAGAAAGAAAGTGAACTCACGCCTGCGGAAGCTGTACCTGCATCGGATACTCCAGCACCGGTACTTCCTCCTCGTCTGTTGGTCCAAACTGACGCCTGGTGGCTGAGAAACGCAGAGCTATGGACACGGCCAGCTTTAGGTTCACGACGGACATGCCCGCGATGGCGACCCGGCCGGAGGACAGGCTGCCCAGGGACTCGCTGAAGTGCTGCCTGGCGTCCTGCAGGAGGAAGGCAGGTGAGGGCGGACCTGGGACCCGCAGGCTGCCTTGGGGACGGGCACAGACGTGGAGGGGCGCTCCTTTATTCACTCAACACTTCCAGGCCCTGCCCCCAGGGCGCCCCAGGCACAGGCCCCTGGGCCCAGGAGGCCAAGCTGCATGGGGGCCGGCGTCCCCATCACGGGATGCTGTGCGGAGGCACGGAGGATGCCTAGCGACAGGAGGACAGGGCCCCGGGCAGCTGTACCATCTGCAGAGACCTGCAAACGGCCACCTGGAAGTACGAAGCCCCGCTCCCAATCCCACCGAGGACCGGACAGCTGTGCCAAGAGCGACGCAGGGGCCGAAGCAGAGGGCATGGCTGGCACCGACATTTCGTTTATAAACCAGGCTCCTTCCCCCACCCCCTCACCCCCAACCTGGGATTCCTCCCGGTCCATCAAACCACCATTCTAAGCGGTGTGATGGTCAGCTGCTGTCCTTTGCGATCTTTGAAACTGGGTAATTGCCCGTGTGCGTCTATTTTTAACGTGTTGTAAGTCGCAACGCGCTTATCGCTGTTTCCAACAGTGGCTTGTGCTTTAAGGGCTGTCGGCGGCGTTTGGGTACCTCTGCCCGTAAGGATCACCCAGTTATCCGATCACGCGCACCTCCCTTACCCCCTGCTGCTCCTCCTGGGTTCACTTATTTTACTATTCAGACTTTTCTTCCAAAAGTATGTCCACGCTGGTATTTGTGTGGCAACACCTCAAGCCTCTGGCCGACAATATTGATTCTGTTCTCATGCACGAATGACAGTCCAGTTGGATCTAGAAGAAGCGTGTTTACAGTTGTTTTCCCTCAGTGGTTTGAAGTGTCATCTCACCGACTTCTCGCGTGCGGCGTCGTGCCGGAACTCTGAGACTAAAGGGGCTTCTACTCCGTGGGAGTTGGCCCAGCATCCCGTCTCTGGAAGGCCTCAGCATCTTCTCTACGAGGTTCTGACATTTCTCTGCAGTGAGTGTGGGATGGGAGACCCTGACTCCCCCTCTATGGGCCCCTCTGTCAAGGTTTTCTTCCTTCTTTACTTTAGAGACATTTATCTTCATCGTTTCTGCAAAACGTTGTCTCCGTGGTTCTTTCCATCTTTTCCTGCCGCCTCCTTCACTCTGATTTCCAACCACTAATTCACTCTCCCGCTGTAGGTACCCCATCTGTTGGGTTCTCTCAATGACTTACTTTCGAACTTTTCATTCACTTTTTATATCGCTGTTTCCATTCTTGAACGGCTTCCCGTGTCACCTCTAGCTTCTCTCGTCATCTGAAGGTACCCGTCACACTCGTTGAAGCCCTGTTCTCTCGGCTCCAGGCAGCCGAAGCTCAACGTCAGGCGGGGTTCTCACACGCACACGTGCTGCCGGGACGCGTCATCCCGGCTGTGGGTTCAGGCCTGGGAGGGCTCAGCTACCCTGACTTGGCCACGTCTGGAAAGCGCCCGGGGCCGTGCCACTGCATGTCTACACTCAATGAACTTAGGGGCGTGGTCAGACACCAGAGGACACTGTCACCCCCGTTGGTGCACAGCCCACAAGGCGACCCTTCACTCTTAAGCCCCTGGTGGGAAACAGCGCCGGCAGGGGCAACCTCCCTGACTGAAATGCCGGGGGGCTGGCAGGGGCGGGGTGGGGGGAAGTCATCGTGCTCGGGGCCCTGGGGGTGTGGCCGACCCAAGCACTCCCGTCCCTGTTGGCGGCACTGGGACCTGATCCTAGACAGGTTTGCACGGGCCACGGGCTCCTGTGGTGACTCTCCCCCTCTGAGCACAGGGGGTGGGTGTCCTGTGGGCCTGGAGGCAGCTGTACCTTAACATGGGTGACGTAGGTGCCCTCGGGGGTGATATCTCCTGAGCGGTTCAGCAGGTCCTGGCGAGGAATCCTGACCTTGTGGAACATGGCAAATCTGTGTGGAGACACAGCACTTCTGGTTAAACTGGGGTCGGCCCCCGGGGCTTATCTCCTCTCCCTCCTGAAACTCAGTCAAATAAAAGCAAAGGACAGGGCTTCCCTGGTGGTGCAGTGGTTGAGAGTCCGCCTGCCGATGCAGGGGACAGGGGTTCGTGCCCCGGTCCAGGAAGATCCCACATGCCACGGAGCGGCTGGGCCCGTGAGCCATGACCGCTGAGCCTGCGCGTCCGGAGCCTGTGCTCCGCAACGGAAGAGGCCACAACAGGGAGAGGCCTGCATACCGCAAAAAAAAAAAAAAAAAGGCAAAGCACAGCTCAAAAGGTGACATAATCCCCAAAAGACCAAAAAAAACAAACCCAACAAAACAAAAACGCAGGAGAGAGAAGGCACCAGTAGACAAGACATTTCAACTAATTTTTTTATCCAAAAAAGTAGGCGTAAGCAAAAGGTGGTGTGAGTGATGGGCTCTGCGTGAGATAAAGCGGCCGTCTGTTGGTAATGATGGAGGCGAGCCCCCCCACCCCCACTACCGCCGGCGCTCGGGCCTCAGGGCTGCACGCGGGCTCCCGCTACACTACACGCTGGGAGGAAACGTCCTCGCTCGCTGCAGCCAGAACACCTGGGACCGGTCATTCAGCAGAAAAGGCGGGACCGTTTTCGTAAAGATGAGAATCTCCGGTTCTCACACTTGACTCCCACACCAGAGTCCACACACGGAGTGACAAAGTCAGCAAACTGAGGTTTTAAACGTTCCGAGTCAAACAGGGGTACTGCACCATCCCATTAGGGCTCCAGGGACAGGCGAGTCAGCTCCCCTGAGCAGCTGAGAACACGCGTGCACACGTATCCCTGGGGATCACGCGTGTGTCAGTAATCGAAGGTGTTTTCTGTGGTTGTCAGGAAGGAAAATCTATCTCACGACAGCGCAGGAACAAGGTTATGCGAAGTAACGGGTGGTACAGACACTGTGCAAAAAAACCCAAACCATCTTAAAATATCAATAGTTCCGACAGCGCCTTATCTGACTTCTAAGCAATTTCGATGTCACACGGAACATTCTTTTACTGAACCAGAGGAAGCAGCTCTGGGGAGAAGGGCAGCGCCCTGCGGAGAAGGGGGGCAGCTCCGCGTACCACCCCCCAGCTCCTCCTTGGATTCCAGGCTGTGTGGCTCCCCAGCCACCGTCCCGAGCCACGGTGCTTACCCCCACCCCGAGCTGTGTCCTGATGGTCTGTGCCTCTTCTTGTCCCATTTCCTGCAACAGTCTCCCCCTTGGCTCTCTCCAGACCCCACCTCGTCCCCCTGTCCCGCACACGGGAGCAGAGGCCTGTCTAAACCTCAGCTCGGAATGGTCACACCCGGCACGAGAATCTTGGGTCCCTGGGACCAACAGAATCTAAACCCGTAGGGAAACGTGGTGAGCTCTCCAGCGGGACCCCTGTCAGCTGCTGCCTCCTTGTAGCCTGCAACCTGTAGCTGGGTCACATCTGCCTGTGACCGTCAAGCCGGCCAGGCCCTCTCCTGGCCTCGGGGCCGACGGCCCTCAGAGCGCTGCCACCTCCTCCAAGATGCCTGCCACGATTCCCACGCCTGCCCCGAGGTGAGCACCCAGGGGTCCCACAGCACCATTAGATGGCGGTCCTGGCCATGTTGCCCACTGAGCCACTTGCCTTTCGGTGGCCGTTAGGGACCCTGTTATAAGGGGGCCACATGCCTGGCACCCAGCAGACACGTCCTAAGTGCCGGGGATGAATCAACAGCGGCGAGACATTGTCCTTAGGGCGCTGGTGCACCTCCACAGAACCCCGAGTCCCGGGGCAGCCTTGAGGGGTGACACAGCCAGTGCACCTGGGGAAGAGCTGAGACCCGGGGCTGGGCGTGGGGTGGCTGGAGGGGCCCCTCCCAAACTCCTTCGGAAGCGACTAGGATTTCTGCACGTGAGGCCACCAGGGCCCCAGCAGCATCCAGGCCAGGGTCTCCCTCCGGCGTGTGAAACGCAGGCCCGGCCCGAGCACCCGAAGGCACTGCCTGGAGGGAGCCACCCATCGGGGCCTTTGTGGGGCGGCTCTGACTGGCCCCGGGACCCACGTCTCTAGAACGACCGGCCTCAGTGCCGACGTCCCTGGTCTGGTCCAGCTCATCACTTGAAAGGCGAGGAGTGCTTTCACAAGTCTGATGCTGTCAACTGAGAGCGCCCTTTTTAAGGAGTGGAAAATCTTCACCCTTCCCTGCCACACAGGGATGGAACAAGGTGGAATGTATTTATAGGCGCAAAACTATTCGCTGGAGCTTAACTGAAATCGAAATTTTACACATTCTCTTTTGAGCACTGCCATGTGGCAAAGGCTGTTCCAGGAACAGTCGATGCTGGCCAGCCTGGTCAGAATCCCCAGCGTCCCCAGAGGGCAGCGGGGCGGGGGGCCGCACAGGTCGTATCTGACACGGGGTGTGCGTGTGACACGATAGCGTGAGCATACGGCAGGGCTGGGGGGCTTGCGGGCGGCAGACCCTGCCCCAGGCCCCGCACCCCCTTCCTCCTGGGCCACCCGTTCCACGTCCCGGTGGCCTCCTTACTCCTGGGGCCTCTCACTGCTGCCCAGCCCCACCTGGGCCCCAGAGCCTCATGGGACGTCCTCCCAGCCGCTCTGGAGACGCTTCCCCGCCTCACCTCTGAGCAAGTGTGAGGATGCCCGCAGCCCACCTTGAAGGTGAGGCCCAACAGTTCACCTGAGGGATCTCTACTGATTTGCTTTTAGAGTTATTTGGCTAAAAGTAATCCGTGCAATTTACGTCTGCCTCTGTTTCTACACAGTCTTCCCACAGACTCACGAATCCTTGTGACCTACCTATGAACTGTTGACCACTTTTTCAAAATAAAAGATCTCAATCCCGACCCTGCTCTGCAAGTGGCCTGCAAACAAGGAAAGCCAGGGATTCAGACCCGCGCGCCCTCTGCTGGGCGTGCGCCCCGAAGCTGGCAGGGACAGCTGCGTTTCTGGCGGGGCGGGCACTGCCTGCGTCACCGCCCCTGGCCCACATCCCAGCCCCAGCCCAGCGGCCGAGGGACCCCAGGCACCACTGAACCTTCAAAGGCGCAGGGTACGGCTGCTTCCACGTCCTGTCTGCCGGCCTCCAAGTGGCCCCATGGGAACGGCGACTCTGGTTTGGGGGGGCCCGCTCTGAGCCGGCTTCAGGGTAGTCGCCATGCTGCCCCCTGGCGGCACCGGGCTGGCACTGCTGAGTCTCAGAAGAGCTTTGCCCCTCGGACGCGACATGTTTATTTAGGAGGGCCTTTGCTACGATGGTGTGACTCCCTGGGACCATCGCAATAAGAAACAAATACTCGTCTCTAAAACGGGACTAACAGTCTCTGAAACGAAACTAACACACCACTGTAAAGCAATTATACTCCAATAAAATAAATAAATAAAAATAAATAAAACGGGACTTGATTTGGAGGACCAAGGGCAGAGTTTTTCACGGATGTCCCAAAACAGTGTTAAAGGTTCTAACTTGTAAAAGCAAATGAATGGGGACTGGAGATCTGTGGCCTCACCCAAGGCCTTCCTTGGACAGCAGTGACCCAGCAGCACTGTTCACAGCTGGAGGGTCATTTCCCACCGCCAGGCGCCTGGAGACACACCTGCCCGGCCTTACGTGTGAGCACAGACCCTTCCACAGATGGAGTCACCGTACACGCATTTTCCGGGTCCCACAATGGGACGCGTGGATCTAATAAAGGACGCTCGTGCTCAGGGCCCAGAGCAAGACGGGGCCTTCCGCCTCCACCTCCCGCATGGTCCTCCTTGACGCTGACTCACCTCGGCCAGATCGGGTCCATCTTCTCAAACACTCCAAGCCGCGTGGCGGCCTCGCCCTGAGGGCTGCAGAGCTTCCCCTGCCCCAAGGACCACAGGCCACATGACCCATCCCTGCCGGGGGGCCCCATGCACCCGCACAGAGCAGTGATGGAAGGGAACTGACACCCTCCTCCCCCCACCCCAGGCTCCAGCATTAATTAACAGGCTCTTTTCACAGGCCAGCGAGAGAGGCACTCAAAGCTCTAGACAGGTATAGGTTAGAAGGGCTGTGTGTGTGTGTTTCTGGTTTCACTTTTTAGCAACATCCTTCCGTTTTCTCCTCCAGCTACACAGAGTGAAAATCGATGGTTCTCCCGCCCTCTCTGGTACAGGCTGGGGCCCCACCTGTTCTGAGGGTCCAAGCAGAGGTTTGAGACACTCTCCGTGCCCCCAGCTCCCCTACCTCTGGGGAGGGGGGACAGCTGAAAGGAGGTTTCTCCACGCTTAGGGTGGGGGGAGACCACCTGGCCCAGCTTCTGTCTCAGAGATGAGCTGCTGCTCCTGACTTACACTCAGAATGACCGGGGTCAGGATAAGCAGCAGGCTCCAACTACAGCGAGGCGGGCTCCTCTGTTCTCTGCCCCCCGACAAAGCGGCAGGTATGCAAACGTTCCCGAGACGCAGCGTGAGGTGCACGACTAAGGAACCCCCGGCTGTGCTTCCCCCCCAGGTAGAAAGCGTCTCAGGAGAACAGAGGGGCGCAGCCAGGCTTTCCGGGAGACGGCACGTGAGTCCCGCCCGCAGGCGCAGGTGACGAGAGCACTGACAGGTAGCAAAGGCCCCCAGGCAGGGCTACGAGAGGGCCCGGCTTGGGGACATCATGCCCACCTTACAGAGGAGGAGAGGGCCAAGAAAGCTGGTCAAGATAACACAAAGAGGCAGAGGTGGACCCAGGATTTGAACCCAGATCTGCTTCCAAAACTCATGCCATGAATGAGCCCGGGAATCCCTCAGGGAGACTCCAAGGCCCTTCCTGACGTGGCTCCCCTGCCCACCCGCCCCCCTCCAGCTCCCCAAGCCCAGGTCTCATCTCAGGCCACTCTGCCCCCGCTACTCGGCACCCGGCTCTGTCCCCAGAACCAGCGTGGACACCTGTTGGGTGCCTGAGCTCCAGGACGGGGAGCAGGCCCAGGTCACAGGCCGAGGCCCCCACGGGATACGGGTGTCCAGCCTGAGCCTGGCCTGAGAGCTGAAGCGGCCACCTGCCGGGGAGAAGTCTGTGTGCTCTGCACTTGGGGCCACTTATGTCTCCTGAGGTTGGAGCACAAACAGCACCCGGCCCTTCCCAACATGATCTCAAGTGCAGAGGTAAGGCGCATCCCGCAGGAGCCTGGGAGGGCACGGGGACAGCACTGAGGGAGCCGGTGGGCTCACAGGGGGGACGTACTGAGCAGGCAGCCTTGAGGAGCGACCCCTGGAGGAGTGACCGTCAAGTACAAGGTGCGCGCTCACCCGTTGTCCAGACCATTCTGTCCAAGCTTCCTTCCGATGTCGCCAACCATCACCCCTGGCATGGGAAGAAGGGTCTTCGGGTCCCGAATCTGCACAAACCACAGACGGCAACTCTTATGACCACACGAGAATCAAGATGAAAACGTTCGAAACCCCCAGGGACCGAGCCATAGGCTCCCTCTGTGTAGCTGCCGTGGGTTGAAGTGTCCTCCAAACACGTGACCTTGTTGGGAGACAGGGTCCTTGCAGATATAATTAAGGATCTGGAGGTGAGGTCACTCTGGGTTACCTGGGTGGGCCCTGAATCCAATGACCGCTGTCCTCCAAGAGTCAGAGGAGGAGAGGGCATGGAGAGAGGGGGGCCACGTGCAGACGGAAGCAGAGACGGGAGGGAAGCGACCACAGCCCGGGAACTCTGGGGTCACCAGAAGCTGGAAGAGATAGGAAGGACCCTCCCATGGAGCCTCCGGGGGGAGTGTGGCCTTTCTGACATCTTGATTTCAGATCTCTGGCCTCCAGACTGTGGAGAGTAAATTTCTGTGGTTTCAGGCCCCCAGTGTGTGGTGCTTTGTTTGGTTATGGTGGCCCCGGGACACTGACGGAGGAGCTGATTAGTACGTGCTGCCTGGAGGAGGCCAGGTATTTCCCAGTCACGTTTTAGACGGAGGACTTTCCACGGGCTTTTCATGAAATGACAAAATGGTTGTGCACATACTTGCTGTGGATTACTTTTGTAAATCTCTGCTCCCCCAAATGAGCTTCCAGTAGATATACTTACTAGCACACACAGAGACAGCTGGCTCCCTGGTCCTCGCCTCGTGTGCTCTAAGCAGACAGTATGGAGTTTCGTTCTCAAAGACCTTTAGTGATTCCTACCAGGCGTGACTGCGCCACCCTCCCCTCCCAGGGTCATCTGCCGATGTCTGTTGATATTTTGGGTCGTCATAAGTGGCGGGTACTATAGGCATCCAGTGGGCAGAGGCCAGCGATGCCACTAAACATCCTACAGGGCACAGGGTGGTCCCGCAGCATGGAATTATCCAGCCCCGAATGTCAACGGCACGGAGGCTGAAAAAAACCTCCGTGTTAAAGAACTACTGAATTTGTACTATTAGAAATTTACCTATTTGTATGAATTGCTAGTTTTTCTTTCTTTCAGTGGAACAGTTAGCTAATTTAGTTGAACTTTATAATACTGATAAAATAAAATTGAAGGCTAGCGACAAACAATAAGGCTCGGTGAAGATTCAGATAAAAACTCTTGAAATCCTTATGAAATAGAAAAAAATAGTTTTTAAAAAAAGATGGAGGGCTTCCCTGGTGGCGCAGTGGTTGAGAGTCCGCCTGCCGATGCAGGGGACGCGGGTTTGTGCCCCGGTCTGGGAAGATCCCACATGCCGCGGAGCGGCTGGGCCCATGAGCCATGGCCACTGAGCCTGCGCGTCCGGAGCCTGTGCTCCGCAGCGGGGGAGGCCACAACAGTGAGAGGCCCGTGTACCGCAAAAAAAAAAACAAAAACAAACAAAAACAAAACAAAAAAGACGGAGAGGAGAAGAGATATAAAAAACAGTTAGTGATTTTCAAGTAATCAAACAGAGAAACACTGCTAATGCCAGTTTTCAGTTCATCTAGAAAGAAATGATAACATCGTCCTTACAAACTTCATGTTAACCTCTCAAATCAAGGAAAGGACGCTCACTAAAGTCAAACCCAGAATTAAGTTAATGGTCTCCTCTTCTCAAAAGTATTAAATTGTATCAATTTACATATAACATTTCCCATAATATCTGGAGACTGTCCACCTGATGTGATATAACAAACCTGCAATGAATTATGCCCTCTGGTAGATACACGCTGCTACGTGTAAAGTAAATAAGCTACAAGGATACGTGGTATAGCACAGGGAATGTGGCCAATATTTAATAATAACTTTAAATGGAGTAAAAACTATAAAAATTTTGAATCACTGTTTCGTACACCTGAAACTAAAATAATGTTGTAAATCAAGTATGCCTCAATAAAAAAAAAACACAAAAATTTTTTAATTAAAGGAAAAGAAGTATTGGTAGCTAAACAGCGTAAGCCACTACACTGTATTAAACTAATCGTGTTGAATTTTCCAATAAAAAAAATTATACCCCTCCACTTCTCAGCTAATGACCTGTGGCACATATCACATTCTAATTAAATAGTTCTGTGATGACTTATTTCAACCTCTCTTTCTGAGTAGACGGTAAACTCCACGAGGACAGGATTCATGCCGCCCTCGAGCCTGCACTGGATATGCACTAAGTACACAGAGAGGATATGTCAGATGGGGGCCGCAACATCCTACTGAGTGTTTAAAGCACAACGTGTAACAGAATCCAGAACACCATGGCTCTACAATCTAAGAGCCGGAGACACTGAAAGACGTTGCGTTCAAGTCCGATTTCCATAAGAAGTTCACTTCGGGTACAAATCTATACTCCAGAAACAGTGTATGGTTGCCTTAGGTATCAAAAACTACACCTGGTCTGCAGGGGTTCATTGCAAATTGAAAAATAAGGACATGAGCACCAAAGGGAAATGGGTCAACTGGACGTCGTCAAAATTCAAGCCCTTGTGCACAGAGGACGTTATCGAGAAAGTGAAGACAATTTTAGAACAGGAGGAAATATTCGCCCACCATCCATCTGATGAGGCTTAGTATGCAGAATATATAAAGAACCCTTGCGACTCACCAAAAATCACAAACAGTCCGATTAAGAAAGGAACTGAGGGTCTGAACATACTACAACTGGACGATGACCAGACCACGTGCAAGAGCAGGGCTCTGACCCTCGGGCCGCAGCCGCCAGCCCTGGGAGCCAGCCTGCTGGGAGTCGGACCTGCAGGAGGGCAGACTGCTGTCTCTAGTGACAAGCCAGGAGGCCAAACAGCCACCGCTGGACAATCGGCCAGGACTCGATCAGTACTGACGGCCTCCCTAATCGTCGTCCTGCCTCCGACTCGGGACCAACCGCAGAAGGCCCCGCCTGCCCCCTGACCAGTCACAAGGAATGCCCCCCCCTTCTAGACTCTCCCAGCCCCCAGCCCTGTCAGGCACCCTGAGCCCCCTTTTCTCCACTGGGAAGCTCGCCCATGCCTCTGCCTGCCTCTGGGTCTCTGCCAATAACACTGACGAAGGCTGACCCCCGGCTCAGCCAGCTCTGAGCAAACAGCCTTTGCTTTCTCAGTCCCTGCTTGGTTCCACAGGGCAAAGGATTTGAATAGACATTTTGACAAAGAAGATACGCAAATGGCGCAGGAAAATATGTTCCACATTGTTGGTTATTAAGAAAATGCAAATCAAAATCACAACCAGATACTGCTTCGTACCCACTAGGGTGGTTATGGGGGGAAAAAGGAAAATAACAAGTGTTGGTAAGGATGTGAAGAAACTGGAGCCCTCGGCATTGCAGGTGGGGATGTAAAATGGTGGAAACTAGTACGGGATTCTACAAAAAATTGAACACAGAATGACCATACGACCCAGCAATTCCACGCCTAGGTACATACCCCGAAGAACTGAAGACTGGTGTGCAAACAGGCACTGCTCATGAATGTTGACAGTGACATTACTCCCAACAGCCAAAAGGTGAAACCACCCAACATCCATCAACGGACGAATGCATACACAGACTGTGGACCGTCCACATAATGGACCATTCAGGCTCGAAAAGGAAGGGGGTTCTGGGACAGGCTGCAACGTGGAGGAACTTCAAAAACACGTGAAGAGAAAGAAGTCAGACACAAAAGGTCACACAGCGCGTGATGCGTTTTATATGAAACATCCCGGAGAGGGAGATGCATAGAGACAGGAAGCAGACCACTGGCTGCCGGAGCTGGGGAGGGGGGCAGGGAGGCGGTGCTGAATGAGCGCGGGGTTCCTTCTAGAAAGGAAACGCTCTGAAACTAGAGAGATACAACATCGTGAATTCCCTAAATGCCACTAAATTGTTCTCTTTAAAATGGTTAATTTTGGTAATTCCCTGGTGGTCCAGTGGTTCAGACTCTGCACTTTCACTGCCGTGGGCCGGGGTTCAATCCCTAGTGGGGGAACTAAGATCCCGCAAGCCACACAGCGAGGCCAAGAAAATAAATTAATTTAATTTAAAAATAAATAAAATGGTCAATTGCATGTTACATGAATTTCAGCTCAATTTAAAAAAAAATGATGATTTTCTTCTCTCATGAGAGCACCGTCCCCGTCAGAAAAGTCTTTGAGAATAAGAAATGTCAGAATGGGTCTGGGGGTGGGGGAAGCAGGGTGTCATTCAGTATCCAGTCAGCCCAGAGAGAAAGGTCCTGGAGAACCTCCCAGAGCTCCAAGTCCAGGGACACTGCAGCCGCCCTTGGCAGCAGGAAACAGGCCGGCCATCCCAGGCACCCCCGATGGCCAAAGCTCCGTTTGTGACCCAGGAAGGGGCTACATGAAAGCCCCCAAGTCAGACTTCACGTCGGGACTCCTGGAGCCCCTGAGACCAGCTACCAGAGCCTGGGGGGTGGGGACAGGCGTCCCACCATGCCAGTGTGGCCCCCAGGAGGATGGAGATCCCCCCGCCAGCTGATCCTGGGCTCAGGGTTTCTCAGCGGCTGCACACTGACATTTGGGGCGGGTCAGGCTTCTGGCGGGGGGTGGCAGCAGGGCTGTCGTGTGTACTACAGCGTGTTTAAGGCACCCTTGGTCTGGACCCCAGATGCCAGAAGCACCCCGTCCCCAGCTGTGATGAAAATGTCTCCAGACTGGCCAGACACCCCCTGGGTAACACCTGCCCTTACCTGCACGACGAAGGGGTGCAGCCCGTGGCACTGGCCCCCCGGCGTGTACAGCTGAGCAAACACCACCGCGTGCGTAGCCGTCTTGCCCAGATTGCCAACCCAGAACTTGGCGGCTTCGAAATCAGGGGAGTGTATGATGAGTTCCTGCACGAGGGAAAAAAATGAAAGTTACAGCTGGAGACTGGGGAATACATGGAATTTCTTTCTGTCTTTGACACACTCGATTTTCTCTGTTCAAAACCTCTTGAGGCAGGAGTAAGAAGAGGCTGCAGGTCGTCTCCTGCGTGGCACAGGTCGCCCTGCTTTTAAACAGAGCACGTCCTGGGTCTTACGACTTAAAGAAGCACCTTCCTATGGAAAACGATGACCAGTATGTCGAACAATAAAATATAAGCAAAATACCTTGGAAGCTGCCAACGCCCGACAGCGTTTACCTTCCCAGCAAGCCCGCCCTGAACACGGCCTTTGGGAGGAGGCACGGGTCCCCTCCTCTGCCTCACGCCTGCCTGACCCCTCATCCACCTCTGATTCACGACGTTCTGTCCCTCTGCTCGCCCTGTCTCTCCCACCTACAGGCTGGGAGAGATGACGGGGGGATGACACCCCACGAGCCCAGGAGCACGAGGCAGACAAGCACAGGAATTAAAGAAGGAGCAGACAGGAGGGGACAGGTCCTCCGAGGACATAGCTGGGGCCTTGGGGAGGCAGGACAGAGCACGAGAGCAAGAGGAAAGCAGGGCTGGGGGCTGCCCCCAGGAGGCGCCCCAATGGAGGGCCCGGGAAACACTCCAAGGAGAGGGCGTCCTGGTCACTGGACGGACCGCGCCTGTGGGCAGCGGAGAGCGTGTCACCTCCCGCATAAATTCCCGAGGCCCCTGGAGGCCGGTTCCAGTTCAGCTTCCCTTGTTCTTGCAGGGCTCACAGGGAGAATTCCCTTCTGTAACCGGCGGTGTGTATGATTTTATAAACTGTGCGTGTGCTACTGCATGAGATAATACAGACACCTTCCCGCACCCTCCACACTCTCTCCTCGCCCCCGCCCCCGCGTCCCCACAGCCCTGGCACATCCAGCTTCTCCACGCCGGTGACCGTCGGCATCTCCCCTCCAGCATAAGAGTCCCACCGGCCTGCTCGCCGCTGTGAGTCCAGGCCCTCACCGCAGCTTCTAGCCCACAGTAGGTGCTCAACAAATACCCGTTGTCTAGACCAACACAACCCGCGGCCCGCGGGAGGCTCGGGGATCCTAATCTTGACCGATCTGCACTTAAGGACAAACGCCAAGAGGAACGGGGTCAAAAACAACTGCTTGTCCGCGTTCCACCCAGGCCACCAGGCCACCAGGCACTGACCTCTCTGCGCCGGAGCTGGAAGCCCCCCGTCCCCCCTACACCGAGAGCCCAGGGGCACGGGAGCCAAGGAAAGAGAAGGCCGAGAGCCAGAAAGACCTGGGTGCAGACAAAGGTATGTCGTGGCTTAAATGACGGGTAAGAACCCAAGAGGCCACGTGGCCTGCTCTCAGCCTCGAGAGCGTGGCTGACCCTCGGCTCTGCTCCCAGGCACCGCCCGGCAGCCTGCGGGGCGCCCACTGTGACCCTCGTCCACTGCTCCACTGTCCCTGCTCTGCCGAGGGCTCCTCGGGTTCATGCTCTCGAGCCCCCAGCCTGCAGCACGGCAGGCGCACAGCCCACACTCGGCCGGCGCTGTCCCGTGAATGATGGCCGCGTGCTGAGCAGACGCACGGGACACGGCTTCGCTCTGCTGCACAGGACTCTGCCGACCCACACGACCAACTGGGCGGGCGAAGGCCAAAGGGACCCAGATCCCAGCACCGTGAGAAAGTGGCAGAAGGATGCGGGCCTCTGGGAGACATGGGGGCAAAGGGGCCGCAGGATGCGAGCAGCAGAGGTCACAGATCCCCCGCACGCCCCGTCCTCTCCACCTCCCTCCCTGCCGTCCGCCCCACACACCACGACCCCATCTGTTCACAGGCTCGCCTCCTCTAGAGCACGCGCCCTCTGACAGCAAGGACCGCCAGGGTCCCCCGGACATGTGCCACGAGAATCCACGAATGCAGGAGGAGTGCCAGGACCGGAGGGGCCGGGCCACTGCCCGAAAGAGCCTGGCCACAGGCAGGGGGATGCAGACAGACAGCTGGAGAGGGACAATGGTCACAGGGAATCTTCTTTACTGTTTGTTCTACGAAGCAGGAGCAGACTGAACGGTTTACAAATCAAACACCAAACCTGGTAAACAAAGAAATAAACTTTACCAAATGGTAGCTCGTGCTTTCACCACATTCAAATGCCACCCAAATGCAAACCAGGACAAATTTCCGGGTGGGACTGGGTTTCACATCTCACAGCCTTTATCTCCTAAGCTCCAGTGTTCTGCGTGAGAGATCTCAGTGTGCACTCACGTAAAAAGACGGGTTTCCTGGTCTCATTACATGACAACACCACGTTTCACGTGCTCGAAGCCCAGAGACAGACGGGCGGGTATCACCTACCTCAGTGGTGGGGTCGTAGTGTGCGGTCGTCCGCATGGCCTTGGTATTACTCCCGTGACTCACTTCAGTCAGAGCAAAACATCCAAAAATCTAATGTGGAAACAGAAAATGATGTAAGGCGAGGGTCCCCTTCGTGGAGGGGCCCTGCCAACACCCTTTCCCTTACGGCCTAAACCCCCCATCAAAGCCCCGAATCTCCATTTCCTATCTAACAACCAGTGACCTTACTGAGCCGTCCTGCCGTGCCGGCCGCCGGCCGCAGCTCCCGCCTGTGAGAACAGCAGGTTGGAAGAGCTGACGGCGGCCTCGCTAAGTCAGCACGGCGGCAAGAACGGCTCCCGGGCAGCAGAAGAGAATGGAAGGCTTTACCTCGATAACGAAAACCTAAATTCCTATAATGCTGGGGATGTGGCACACCCCAGTTTGGTAAACAACAGCCTTAGCTATTTGGTGAAAAGCCTAAAAACATCATGAGATAAGAGGAGCATCCCTACCCCCTGCTGCAAGCTGCCCTTTCCACAAACCTCTAAGGGGAACAGGACGTGAGCTCACGACTTACCACGACCCTCAACTGACCTCCATATTGAAGATCTTTGGAAGATATTTGAAATGCCTTTCAGAACCAGAGCTGTAGATCGCCGATCCAAAGGTCTGAAAACAGAACACCATGACGTGAAAAGGTGGAAGCTAATAAGTGCCGCCGCCCTGGGACTTCACACCCACCCTACCATGGTCCCTCAGCACCACAGCATCCCACAGCGAGGTCATCAGGTTCCCAGAGGTAAGAGCACTGGCGTCCAAGGTCCAGGGTCCCCTGAGACACAGCCTTGAGCTCGTGGAGTGGCGAGACCTGGGTCCTTGTCCCAAGCAGTTTACTTGAGTTACACTGAACTGTGAGGGTCCATGAACAGCAAGGAGATGGGGCTTGGATGAGGGATGAGGGTGCAGGAAGGGCAGAGTGAGCCCACCTTTCCTTCACACAGCACGTGGATGAGGCCGCCTTCTCAAGTTCAGCTCTACCCACATATTTGAGGCAGAAACACAGGCTTCACCTTTGACCTACTTTCTCTCCCCCCCCCACCCCCTTTCTTTCTCTCTCTCTCTCCCTCCCTTTCTTTCTTTTTTGGTATAAAGCAAAATTCCCAACGCTCCTGTTCCTATGGGGCTGTAACTTCACAGCACTGCACTTTATCCAAGGACTTAACGCGCAAATATTTGCATAAATGGCTGAAAAAACATTGGCCTTCTCACTAAAAGTCACAAGATCTGCCCCCACGTTCTCATCTCTGCTTTTGCTTCCTATCTTATTCTCTAGAAATCTCTTTAAATGAATATTTCCCCAACGCACAGATCTCCCAAAACTTTAGAAGCAGGCAAACGCTGACAACCACGAACCCACAAAGGCACCTGTCTCCCTCTCACAGGCTGAGTGAGTTTTAGGTCCAGTGGACAGAGAGCCGTCGTGGCCCCGGGGCGCGGGGTGAGAGCGGGGATCCCTCTCCTCTCCTCTCCCGGGGCCGACTCACCAGCGTGTGCAGGAAGAACTTGGTGGCCAGGGACCAGTCGTACATGCCCAGGCACTGGATCAGCGCCAGCACCCTCAGCGGGCTCCCCAGCAAGTCCTCCACGCGGAGGAAGTCGTATTCGAAGACCCGCTTGCAGCGCAGGAAGTTCAGCTCCCGGTACTTCTCCAGCGAGAGACTGCCGGGGGGATGGGCGAAGAGGGGGTCGTTCTCCAGCGCCGAGAAGATGTTTTTCTGGAAACGCAGGGGGCGCGGAATGGCTGATTTGGAGGTAAAGTGTGGAATGTCGCTATGCTCTGGCTTATGTGGACTTCTCGTGGCCACGTCTCATGGCCTCAGACGTGCAGTGTAACCCAGAAATGCAGGGACAGAGATGAGAGTCCTTCCCAGGGGAGAGCGGAGGGCCCCAGGCCTCTGTGTTCATGCATTCCCGGCTCCCTATGATTCCCCGAGAGCCCGCCCCACCTTTCTGCCGAGGACCCAGCCACCCAGCAGACCCTGCCCGACCGCGAGGGTCCCCCGGCGCCGCCCAGCCCAGCCTCACCTTGAAGCGCAGCATGTCCGGCCCTTCCCAGAACAGAGCCAATTCCTTCCAGGGGAAGGAGGCGCGGGCACGGGCCGCATGCAGGGGCCCCCGGGGCAGGTCTGGCAGCACGGGGTCATCGCTCCCTTCCCCAAGGGGCGCCATTGCTCCCGCCACCTGCACAGACACATGAACCAAGTCAGCTCGTGTCCTACTCACACCATCACCAACAACGGCACGTGTGCAGCAGGCTGTGAAGGGCAAACGAGCTCTGACTGTGAAGGGACAGCCGGCGGGGGCCACAGAGCTGACGGCCATCCTCCCGGAGAGGAGGTGAGCGCTCCGCGTTTCTATTCCTGAACCAAGGTGATGAGGCGTTGGACGGGGGGCAAAGGGCAGCCCAGGGCCGGCGCTGTGAAGCACCAGGGTCCAGGGCTCTGTGTGCTACAGCCTGGCCTGAAGACACCTCGCCCCCGCCGGGCCATCTAGACCGGTGGCCCAGGAAGCCTCGCCCTTGAGTCGAGCCGGCGTTGGCCAGTGCACTCTGGCCACACCCTTAGGGTCCCCTTGAGCCCGCCTGGACGGGGGATGCCCGCCCAGTCTGGACGGGGGATGCCTGCCCAGAGCCTGGATGGGGGAGGTCTGGCTTCTACTAACAGAGCAACCCAGCTCTCTTGACCAAAGTTTCGATCTGGAATTTTCTGAGCAGACTGGCTCCTCTTCCACGGTGCCTGGGCCAATGAAGCCAGGGACGGGAGACGCTTGTGAACACAGACCTAGAGGGCCACCAGGAGAGCAGAGTCCCCAGCTCAACTCTCTAAGGCCCAAGGGAACCTTTAAGTCCTTCTAGCTAAACATTAGAATAGTCTAGGATGTCAGACTCTGAGTATGACGGTCAAGGTTGCTGATACACAATGGGAAAGTGGTCTCTTTACCGATGAAGCACCTCTGTCTTCTGTGTGTGTGACAGAGGAAAAGATGGGAAGGGGCACATCTGACCGCCCACTTGTGTGTCAGGGATGATGCCTCGACAGACTGCAGCTTACATCGCCCCCCTAAACTGTGAGCCAAGTACTACTGGCCCTCTCGAAAGATGCAGGAACCCCAGCTCAGGGAGGCTTGCTGTCTTTTGGGAATCCCCACCGCTGAGAAGTGGTAGAGAAGGGACCTGAACCCAGAGTCTGAGCCCAAGGCAAGCTCTTCAGGCATCGCTTTAAGATGCTGGGAAAAAAACCACAGACTAAACCTAGAGCAAGCAGAAAGGAAGAAGATAAAAGATTAGAGCCCAAAGTATGGAATAGAAAAGAGAAGATCAACAAAAACACAAGTTGGTTCTTTGAACAGACTGACAAAAAACTTTTAGCTTGATTGACCCAGTTAAGAAAGAGGGAAAACACAAATTACTCACTTCAGGAACCCAGGAGGGGCTATGACTACCGACCTTAAAGAAATAAAAAGGATTCTAAGGGAATCCTATGAACCACTGAATGCCAGCAAGTCCGATACACTCCATAAAATGGACCAATTCCTCAAGAGACACAATCTACCAAAACTGACTCATGAAGAAACAGAAAATGTGAATAGACCTATAACAAGTAAAGAGATTGAATTAGGAATCCATAAACGACACACAAAGCAAAGCCAGAGGCTTTCGGGTGTGAATTCTACCAAACATTTGAAGAAGAATACCAGTAATCTACAAACCCTTCCCCCCATTCCACCCCCCCGCAAAAAAAAGAGGAAGGAACATGTCTGTAAAGTGTTCCATTAAGCCAGTATTCCCTTGAAACCAAAACCAAAGGCATCACAAGAAAACTACAGACCAACACCCCTCGTGAATATAGCAGAAGTCCTCAATAAATCTTGCAAACTAAATCCAGCAACATACAAAAAAGATTATACACCATGACCAAGTGAAATTTATACTAGGAATGTAAGGCTGATTCAACATTTGAAAATCAATTCATGTAATACACCATATCCACAGAATAGAGGACAAAAAACACATGGTTATATCAACAGTTGCAGAAAAAGCATTTGACAAAAGTGAACACCCTTTCATGATAGAAACTCAATAAACTAGAAATAGTTTGATAAAAGCTATTTAATCTGATAAAAGGCATCTACGAAAACCCCATAGCTATCATTGTACTTAAATATGAAAGACGGAATGCCTTTCCCCTAAGATCAGGAACGAGACAAGGATGTCACTAACTCTTCTAGTCAACACTGTACTGGACGTGCTAGTCGATGTAATTAGGCAAGAAATGAAATTAAAGGCATCCAGATTAGAAACCTATCTCTATCTGCAGATGACATGACTTTGTATACAGAAATTCCAAAAAATGGTTAGAATTAATAATATCAGTTCAGCCAGTTTGCAGGGTACAAGGTCAGTAAGCAAAAGTCAACTGGTTTCGGGACTTTCCAGGTGGTCCAGTGGGTAAGATTCCATGCTCCCAATGCTGAGGGCCTGAGTTCGATCCCTGGTCGGGGAACTAGATCCCGCATGCATGCCGTAACTAAGAAACCCACATGCAGCAACTAAAGAGCCTGTGTGCTGCAACTGAGACCTGGCGCAGCCTAAATAAATAATAAATAAATATTTTTTTTAAAAAGTCAACTGGTTTCTATGTACTAGCAACGAACAACTCAAAAATGAAATTAAGAAAACAATTCCATCAACAACAGCATTAAATATGATAAAATACTTGGAAATAAATTCAACAAAAGAAGTGCAAAACTTGTACTCTGAAAACTATAAAACATTTTTGAAAGAAATCTAAGACCTAAATAAGACTGCCCTGGTGGCGGAAGTCTTGTACCCCTTGTTAACGGATCAGAAGACTTAATATTGTTAAAATACCAATATTCTCCAACTCATCTACAGATTCAGCGTCATCCCAGTCAAAATTCTAGCTGGCTTGTTTTGCAAGAATTAAAAAGCTGACCCTAAAATTCATATGGAAGTGTAAGGAACTCAGAATAGACAAAAACACCTTGAAAAACAAAGCTGGAAGGCTCACACTTCTTCTTGATTTCAAAATTTGCTACAAAGTGACGATAATGAAGACACTGTGGTACCGGCATAAAGACAGACATATTTATCAATGGAATAGGATTGAGAGTCCAGCAATAAACCTTACATGTAGGGTCAATTGCTTTTTGAGAAGGGTGCCAAGACAATTCAACGGAGAAAAACAGTCTTTTCTCAAATGGGGCTGGGGCAGCTGAGTAACCACATGCAAAGGAATGAAGTTGAACTCTTGCCACACACATACACAAAAATTAACTCAGAATGGATCACAGATCTAAATGTAAAAGCTACAGCTATAAACTCAGAAATATATATATAAGAGTAAATCTTTATAATTTCAAGATAGGCAAAGCCTTCTTAAAGATGATACCAAAAGCACAGGCAACATAAGAAAAAATCTACATATTGGACTTCATCAAAATGAAAATGTTTTGCTGCAAAGGACACCATCAAGAAAGTGGCAAATCAAAACTACAATGAGATGTCACCTCACACCGGTCAGAACGGCCGTCATCAAAACATCTACAAACAATAAATGCTGGAGAGGGTGTAGAGAAAAGGGACCCCTCCTGAGCTGTGGGTAGGAATGTAAACTGGTACAGCTGAGACAGGCCTGGGACCTGGGACCCTTTGCTGCAGTGCTTGCACATGGACACACCTCTCCTTGAGCAACAAAAGACAAAGAAACTATATGGGACTAAAAATAACTGCGTGCATGGGCAGTTGGGGCAAATTCTGGACAAAATATACAAAAGACCAAAAAACTCAAATGCCACTTCTGAAGAGCTGGGAGCAAAAGCAGGGTGGTGAGAGCAAAAGCAGGGTCCTGAGCACGCCCCCTGCACTCAACCCCCCCTAAGGGGTGGGCAAACCTCCTAAGCCACCCCTCCGGCTCGACCCCTGTACACACCCCTACCCTCACCCCATATAAGGACGCAGCTCGCACCCCCTCAGGGAGCGAGCCAGCAAGGGTGCCTGATTTTTGCTCCCCTCTGCTGCAGCAGGGGTCCCAATAAAGCCTTGTTTGAATTTCTTGTCTGGCCTCTGATTAATTTCTATTGGTTGGGGAAGGCCAAGAACCCTGGTCACTATCACAGCCACTATGGCAAACAGTACGGAGGTTCCTTAGAAAACTAACAGAGTTGCCGTATGATCCAGGAATCCCACTCCTGGGCATATACCCGGAGAAAACCATAATTCAAAAAGATACATGCACCCCAATGTTCACTGCAGTACTATTTACAATAGCCAGGACATGAAAGCAACCTAAATATCCATCTACAGAAGAACGGATAAAGAAGATGTGGCACATAGATACAATGGAATATTACTCAGCCATAAAAAAGAACAAAATAATGCCATTTGCAGCAACGTGGAAGGACCTAGAGATTGTCCTACTGAGTGAAGTCAGTCAGACACAGAAAGACAAATATCATATGATATTGCTTATATGTGGAATCTAAAAAAAAGGTACAAATGAACTTATTTACAAAACAGAAGTAGAGCCACGGATGTAGAAAACAAACTTATGTTACTGGGGGCAAGGGGGAGGGAGGGATAAACTGGAAGACTGGGAGTGACACATACACACTACTATATATAAAATAGATAACCTATAAGAACCTGCTGTATAGCACAGGGAACTCTACTCAATACTCTGTAATGGCCTATATGGGAAAAGTATCTTTAAAAAAAAAAAAGAGTGGCTATATATACAACTGATTCACTTTGCTGTACACCTGAAGCTAACACAACATTGCAAATCAACTATACTCCAATAAAATTTTTTTTTTAAAAGTGAAATGACAACCCAGAGAATGGGGGAAGAGATCTGAAAATCATATATTGATAAGGGACTTGTACCCGGGCTACACGAAGAATCTTAAAACTTAATAATAAAGCCAAATAACCCAATTTAAACGGCTCAAGTAGACATTTCTCCAAAGATATACGAATGGCCAACAAGTTCATGAAAAGACTCTCAACCGCATTAGCCATCAGGGAAATGCAAATCGAAACCAAAATAAGATACCACTTTGCATACCCTAGGATGGCCATGGATCAGAAAGATAGATAATAACAAGTGTTGATGAGGATGCGGAGAAACCAGAACCCTTATACATTGCTGGTGGGAATGTAAAATGGTGCAGTGACTTTGGAAAATTTGGTCATCTTTCAAAAGCTTAAGTATACTGTTACCACATGACCCGCAATTCCGCTTCTAGGAATATAGCCAAGAGAAATGAAAATAAATACCCAAAGAATATTCATAGCAGCATGTATAATAACCCCAAAGTAGAAACAACCCATATGTTCATCAATAAGATGTAGTCTCTTCGTACAATGAAATGTGATTTGCCACAAAAAGGAAGGCAGTACTGGCATATGCTACAATGTAGACGAACCTTGAAAACATGATGCTGAGTGAAAGAAGTGAGACTTGAAAGATGACAGACCGCATGATCCCATTTAAGTGAAATGATCAGATAGGGTAAAAAGAGAGAGACAGAAAGAAGGTTAGCAGCTGCCAGGAGCTGGGGAGGTGGGAAGATAAGGACTGTGACAACTAATGTGTCCAAGGTTTCTTTTGGACTGATGAACATGTCCTGGAATTAAACAGCGGGGTTGGTTGCACAACTCTGTGAATACAGGATAGGGAAAACCACTGATCTGTACACTTTAGATGGGTGAATTGTACAATGAGTTATAGCTCAATAAACAGGTTAAATTTAAAATAAAATAAAATAAAAAGTAAGGCACGGCTCTTGGCAGAGACCAAGTGCCCCCAAATACAAGCTACAAAGTCCAAGGGAACTTTGTTTCTTTCTGGACTTCCCTGCACGTGGCCCCATCCCTTGGTTGGTCCAGAACACCACACTTCTCCTGCCTCTGCAGCTCCTCTTCTGTCTCCTTGCAGACTGGGCCTCAGCCACTCTTGCCCTGCATCATCTCATCCGTTTACACTGACTTAATTCACCAAGGGCTCCCAACTCCACACCTCCAGCCCCATGTGCTCACTGGCAGCTTCCTGGCCACCCCTCTCCTCTCACGTTCCAGAGGTCCTCAAACTCTGAATGTTCGGCATGGAACTCACCCTCAGCCCCCGGCTCTACCTGTCCCCCTGCAGGGCCAGTTCTTTGCTGCCAGTGGCCCAAGGGTTAGTTGATCTATAAACCCAAGTGTCATCCTGGAATTCCCTTCTCCTTTGTGCCCCATAATCCAATTAGTTTCCAAGCCTTCCTCCCCCCCCACCCCCCATTGCACCTCTTTAATGCCAACCGAACCCTTTCGTTTCTCGTTGCTCCTATTACATCTATCATAATAACCTCCAATTATTGAGCAAACATTGCGTGTGGGTGGGTGTGTTAATCTCACACGTTGCTAACAGAGACTGAATAGTTGATCTCCACGGTGCTGGCAACCCCAGTATAATCAGTACTCTCACTTTACACGTGAGGAAACCGCAGCTTGTCAGAGTGGAGTAAATTGCCCAAGGTCTTAACGCTGTCATCAGGCACATCCCACCCCAAATGCCAGGATTCTAAGCAGCAAAATGCCGCCTGAGGTCACCAACAGTACTGCATGATGGTTCAGCTGTTACATACGAGGATCTGAAGCCAGACGCCTGGTGTCAGATCCCAACTGTAGAGCTTACGCGTCGGGCGAATTTGGCAAAGTCACGTCACCTCTCGGGGATGATGACAACACGGTAAGGCTAGTCCTGTATCTAGTCTGCAGGCTGTTGCCATTCACGGGGGCACCTGGAGCAGTTCCCGGCATGGAATGTCCATACCATTATCGTGGCAACAGCCGCTCGCAGACAATTTCAGAGATGGCCCTACCATGCGGATCCGATCATTCTCCCTTTAGGTGACCTCAGGGGACAATGTCGTAACTCCTCAAAACGTCTCGCGCAGTTACCCGCCCGGCCGCCGGCCCTTGCAGCCTCTGCGCCCAGCAATCCCGCGCGGGACACACGTTTGCCCCCGGCCCTTTGCACGTGCCGCCCCCACGCTCCCGGGCTAAGGCGGGCTGGACCTTCGGAACGCGCCAGGCCCTCCGGCTCGCGAGTCCTCGCACCGCCCAGCGAACACAGAAGGCGCTCACCGCTCGTCCCCGGGACACAGACCGAAGTCCCAGACGAAGAAGAGCGCGCGCAGCCGCAGACAGGCCCTGCCTTCCGCACTGCCCCAGTTCTCCTCCCCCGCCCCCTGGCGTCATCTCACCGCGCCGCCCGCCCCGTCGCCCGGGAAACGCAGGACGCGTCCGCGCGCGGAGGCCGCTGAGGCTGCGCGCAAACGGGGCACTTTCCTCCGACGGTCCCTGGCGATCTTGCCAGTGGACCTTCCTGCAGAAGAATCCCGGGGATTCTGTTCCCTCTCTGGTTTTAGGACACTGCTTGACGTGCATTTGACAGGGAACGTGCTTTGGACATCTCTAGGTAGAATTGGGTGGACATAATGACTTTTTGGGCAGTGGCGAGGTGGGGAGAGAAGGGTTCACACGCTACTCAGGGTTGTTTTGCTGGGTAGGTAGAGATGCCATGGAGACCGACATAGGAGGAGCCACCTGGGGGAAGAGAAAGGGAGTTCTGTCTTGCATATGTTTTCTTAGCTACTTCCTGGTAAAGCTGCCAGGAGCTGGTGTGAGCAGTAGGGCACGGTGCAAGCTCTTTCGGTAACTCAGCTGACGATGATCTGGCTGTCCTCTGCTGAGGCTCTGCCGTCAGTCCCCATCCGCCCACTCTTGTCCTTTTGACATCTGTCCCACTCCACCCTGTTAGGCACACCCATTCCCTGCTCATTTTGAGTCATTTGCTCTGTTGGCCATTGTTGGTAACTGCAATTATTTGAACACATTGTTAACACTAAAGTCTCCTCCAAAACTCTGGCCACTTGTCTCTCCTTATCCCCTTCCTCCTTTCTCTCCCACAACCACCACCTCCCTTACCAGTTCAGGATCCAGAGAAGAGTGGTTGGAAAGGAGTCACCAGGTCACTGGGTTGGGATGGGCCGTGATGATTTGGTACCAAGTATGGTCCTGTCACAGCTCTGCCAGGACCACAAGCACCAACCTCCTCCCCCGTAGTAAATCTACATCAAGTAGTAGGCAGCTGAGAATGGTATTGGGAAAGAGTTATGCAATTCAATACGGTTTTGCATGAGATGCACACAGAAAGCGCCGAAGCTTTGATCTTCATGGCAAATGTTACAGGCATGAGTCAATGAAAGAATTTATTTTGGGAAATCATAAACCCAACAATTCAATCCAAAGGGTTTAAATACTGAAGGAGGCTTGGCATCAGGGGAGTGTCTGGCTGAGGACCTAGAAAGTAATGGGGAGGATGGGCTCCTACTGAAGTGGCGTGAAGCCCATGTTCAGTCAGCACGATAGGGCTGGCACTCAGGACACTCAGAGCCTAGAGGGCCTTCCCACTGAAGCCTCAGCCGCTGCTTTCCCTGAGCTCCACCGGCGTCCGGCACTTAGATGTTGAGGACCCAGCCTGGAGGGTGTTTGGGAGTCCCACCTCGGTATCTCTAGAGTCACACTGTCCAGTACAGTAGCCACTAGCCTCATGCGCCTATTTTAATTCAAATGTGCATTAGTTAAATACATTTCACATTAAGTTCCGCAGTTGCATTAGCTACAGTTCACATGCTCCGTAGCCACATGTGGCTACTGTTTCAGACAATGCAGACATAGAACATTTCCAACCTCACTGGAAGTTCTCTAGGCTATCGGTATCCTGAGACCACTCCCAACCCCAGGCCACGGCTTGCAACCTTGACCTAAGCCTGGCTCTGACACACTGCCTTCCCTCACGGACATTTTCACTCAGAAATTATCACTTCGTGTGTCCAGTGTGCCAAAAAGTAAGCTAGGGCTATGGTGGCAAACAAGCCAGATAGAGTTCCTGACCTAAGGACGCTTGTGTTCCAGAGGAAGGAAACAAAACACACTACAACGCTTGGATAATTATAAGAAAACAAAACAGGGCAATAAGATATGAGGTGTCTGGAGGGCTCTTTTTTTGGTGGGGCGGGGGTCGTTCGGGAAGCCCTGTCTGAGGAGAGGACATTTAATCTGAGCTCTTAATTGGGAGAAGATAGGGAACGAGCATTCCAGGCAGAGGGAACAGAGTGGGAGTGAGGGGAATGAGCTTCCAAGTTCCAAGGACGAGAAGCACCCCGTGCAGGACTTAGCAGGTGAGGGAAGGGAAATGAGGTGGCAAGGGAGGCAGGAACCAGCCTGTGTGGGACGTCGGAGGCAGGAGGCCAAGAGGCAAGAGCCCAAGAGGCAGGATACGTGCAATTTTGATTCAATGTGTGGGCTTCTGGCAGGGAACCGGCATGAGCTTATGCAGGGATACCGCCCCCATCGAACTGGAATTTTCCACCTCCCCCTAAACATTGGTCTCTGGATTTATGACCTCTCATTGCTGCACTCAGGTCCAACTGCTTGCCACTTGAAAGCTGATACTTGAGAGGCAGGTGCTGGTGTAAAGGAAAGGTTGCTTTATTCAGGAGTCAGCAACCAGGGGAGAAGGTGGACTCCTGTCCAAAGGCCAACTACCCACTGCCGATCAGCAGGCAAGGGCTTTTATTTTTACTTTTTATTTAATTAACTTATTTTTGGCTGCGTTGGGTCTTTGTTGCCGCGCACAGGCTTTCTCTAGTTGCGGCGAGCAGGGGCTACTCTTTGTTGAGGTGCGTGGGCTTCTCATTGTGGTGGCTTCTCTTGTTGCGGTGCACAGGCTCTAGGTGTGCGGGCTTCAGTAGCTGTGGCTCACGGGCTTAGTTGCTCTGTGGCATGTGGGATCATCCCCGACCAGGGATCGAACCCACGTCCCCTGCATTGGCAGGCGGATTTCCTGCGCCACCAGGAAAGTCCCAGAGGAGCCTTATAGTGTAAAAAAAACTTCCCTCCTTCTGCAGCCTCTGCACCCTGTATATCTTGACTGTTGCACTTTTCATATTCCTTGATCATTGTCTTACCTGTCTGCCTCCTCTGTCGGCCTGAAGGTTCCTCAAGGGCAGGATCTTCCTTCGCCCTGCATCCTCAATACTTAGCCCAGGTCCCTCCACGTGTTAGCAACTAATAAGGTTTGTAATTATTAATCTTTTGGCTATCCCACCTGGCTAAACATCTTTGGATAGCGGCGGAGGTTGAATTATGTCTCCCCCCAAAGACATGCCAAAGTCCTAACCCACCGTACCTGTGACCGTATTTGGAAATAGGGTCTTTGCAGGAGAAGAGACGCAGAGAAACACAAGAAGGCCACATGACCGTAGAGGCAGCAATTAGAGTTAGTGGCCACAAGCCCAGGAACACTTAAAATTGCTGGCGACCCCCAGAAGTTGAGAGGCAAGAAATAGATTCCCCCTCCGAGCTTTCAGATCTGTGAGAGAATAAATTTCCATTGTTTTAAACCATCCATTTTGTGGTAATTTTTTATGGCAGCCCTGGGAAGGCAATACAGACAGCATGAAGATCAACTCCATGGTCAAAGACTATGAGGTTTAGCATTCATTTATCTTTTACGTAATTCAACAGACATTGCTCTTCTCTCTGGTAAATCACATGATCTAAGTTAGTTTTCACTCCTTGATTCTGACAGAGACCCTTTAGGGAAAATCCCAACTGAGGGACTATAATGTACAAAAAGAATGAAGAATCTTTGAGGTTTTCGGGATATCACTAGATTCTGCAGACTGTGCAGTTGACGTTGGCCTAAACCCGCAGTACCCGCCCTTCTCTGCTCCTCCTGGGAACACGCAGGTGACAGGTGACGTTCACCTGTCCTAACAGACACCCCAGGGCAGCGGTCAGACGCAGGAACGCAGCAGCTGCAACTCTCCCACACGAGAAAGCACGCCAGAGTAAAAACGGAGACGCGCGAGCTTTCATTAGAAGACAACGCTGAACATTCACAAACGGAGGCTCCATGACTTTGATCGGTAACAATACGGAAACAATCAGACGTCGGATGCAGGATTGACCTTTATGATTCCATAAATACACCACCTCCAGAATTCTCCAAAACTCAGCTCTGGTCATGTTACTATCCGGCACCGACACCCTTGGATGTTTCCCTGGAGAATAAAGCAAAAGTTAAATTCCTCAGCCCCCAGAGTGAAGGAAGTCAGAAAGAGAAAAACAAATAGCGTATATTAACGCATATATGTGGAACCTAGAAAAATGGTACAGATGAACCGGTTTGCAGGGCAGAAATAGAGACACAGATGTAGAGAACAAACGTATGGACACCAAGGGGAGAAAGCGGCGGGGCGTGGAGCTGGTGGTGTGATGAATTGGGAGATTGGGATTGACATGTACACACTAATATGTAAAAAATGGATAACTAATAAGAACCTGCTGTATAAAACAAAATAAAATTAAAAAAAAATTCCTCAGCCCCGAACTCCCCAGCCGAATAACGATAAAGAACCCAAAGCAGGAAAGGAAGTGGGTCCGTCTTCTTCCCTTTCACTTCCGGCCGCGGAGTCCCGCCCCCATGACGCAAACACGCCGCGCCGTAACGTGCGTCATCCCGGCGCGCCTCCGAGGCTCTCGGCGGAGACAGAACATGGCGGAGCTGGGAAGGGTTGCAGTTCGCGATCCGGATTCGCTGCTCCCTGGGGGCTTCTGGGCGGCGGTGGCCGTGTGGGTGGAGAGGCCGCAGGTGGCCAACAAGCGGCTGTGTGGCGTTCGCCTAGAGGCCCGGCGGAGCGCCTGCTTGCCCCGGGTCGAGCATTCCGGCCCCCGGCCGAGCTCAGGCCCCGAGCCGGAGGAGCGTGCCCCGGCGGGATGCGGGCCCAAGGAGAGGCCGGGACACGGCCAGTGTTTCCCCGAGGGGGGGCTGGGCCCTCGGCCGGGCGCAGTCCCCGAGCAGGGCCCCCAGGAGAACCAGGGCCGGCGCCAGCAAGGGGAGGACCAGCGGGAAGCAGCCAAAGCGCCTCTGCTCTCTGGGGCCCCTGGGCAGCCCGGCAAGGCTGGAGCCGGGGAGGGCGACTTCCCCGCCCCGGACCTGGATTCTCTCTGGGACGATTTCTCCCGGAGCCTCGCCAGCGGCAATCGAGAGATGCTAGCCTTCTTCACCCGCTCCGGGGCGGAATCACAGCTAGAGGCTCAGCACGAGCTCGACGTGATTCTCAGAACCGTCATCCCAAAAATGAACGCGCATTCTTGTGCTCCGAAGAGAGAAATAGTCGTGCAAGGTAAGAGTATTTCTGATAGTGGCAGGTGTCAAAGATACATAGAGCCGGACACTAGTGAAAGTGGCAAGGATAGGTTTTAATTGGTAATGCACTATCACAGTAGGGGGAAGAGTCCAGCGTGAACTGAACTCCACTGCGATTTGTGCAGAGGTGACTGGGCTTTTTACAGGGAGAATGAAGGAAGAGGATGGAGCGGTAGAGCCCGGGAGGTGAAAAATTAACCAGAAGCAGGAAAGGTGGGGATCAGTCCCTGTGACACCATCTGGGTTTGCTAACTGGTGCCTGTGGATGTTAGGACCTCCCCTCCCACAGAGGCGGTCCCAGGGGCTCTTGCTCAGGTGTGGGCTGGAACAGTCTATTCTTCTCTCAACCTTGAGTTTTTTCAGGTGGGCACTTTAAGGGGGCCTAGGGTCATGCTAGGGATGTGGCCTTGAGCTGTGACAATGTTTGTTCAGGTCTTCATAGGCCAAGGTTGAACCCTAATTGAGACAGGCCTCAGAGGAGCCTGCCTAGAGTTTGGTCCCGGGGAGAATCTCTCGCAGAGGCTGCAGTTAGATTAAAAACCAGCCAGTAAGTGAAAAGGCACTAAAGGCACTTAGTCTGCCAGTTTCCTTGCCATGCCCCAGGGAGGTTGTAGATTTTTCATTGTTTTTGGAGGGGGCACGTAGAAATGTGACTCCTTAGTACAGAGGGTGGGGTTGTGGATTGGGGTGGTGTCTGGAAGGATGGGGAAGATGGTGAAGGAGCGCTGGACCATGAGTGGTAAAGGGATGAGGGAAAAGGCCAGCTCCTGGGCAGCTCGTGGAGGCCTCCCTACATCTCAGAGCTGCACCCGTGCCGAATTTGACTCACGCTCAGAGCCTCATTGACTTCCCCTGCTGCTGCATCTTTTCTGCCTCTAGCTGGAGACGGTTCTCAGCTTTTCGGGGCTCACATGGCTAGACGGGGCCCACCTGTGTAGTCCAGGATACTCGCTCTCTCTTCCGAGGCCCATAACCCTCTTCACATCTGTAGAGTCCCTTTTTGCCATGGAACAACTCCGTGTGGTCACAGGTTCTGGGTATCAGGGTGTGGGTGTCTCTGGAGGCTGTTCTGTCCACCACAAGCAGCGCTGCTGAATTACTACTGGTGGCTGCATACCCCCTCCCCGCCCCCCAGTACTGCGGGCCTCTGTGCCCCTGTAAGACTCTTCGCGGGTGTTCCCTCCTCCAGGAGGCCCTCGCTGACCCTGCTGCCCAGACTAGTTCAGGAGCCCTTCCAGCTTTTATCACCTTTTAAACTTCACCTCTCCTGGCCTGAGGAGATGAGCGCATCAGTGCCCACGAGGCCTTCAAACGTGGATGTCTGCATTCTCACATGGGCTTCGCAGAAGAGCAGGGCGGGCTAAGCCTGTCCTCTTCCCCTTGGTGAGCACCACTCCTCCACGGGGGGGCCCTTTCAGGACTACGCTCAGCTTGGCGCGGTGCAGGCTTGGGGATGGGCCGTGGCCAGGACGTTCGCTGATGTAAATCGAGTGGGGAAAAGCCCTGGGGGTTGAAGGCACGGTGGATTCAGTACTGTTTTTTTAAGACCGCTTTTGATGAGACTCTGAACTAAGCACTTTAATCGATTATCCCTATCTTTTTCCCCCCAGATGTCCTCAATGGAACCGTAATTTTTTTACCTTTGGAAGAAGACAGTGAAGGGAATTTAAAGGTTAAGACGAGCAACGTGTATCAAATTCAGCTCAGTCAGAGCGAAGGAGAATGGTAAGGACCGAATAACTTATTCTTCTCTCAGTGATTGATGCTTTAAATCAATGATGTTTTTAAATTAATGAATTAATTATTTTGGGGGCTGCATCGGGTCTTGGTTGCTGCGCACGGGCTTTCTCTAGTTGCGGCGAGCGGGGGCTGCTCTTCGTTGCGGTGCACAGGCTTCTCATTGCGGTGGCATCTTTTATCGCAGAGCACGGGCTCTAGGCGCACGGGCTTCAGTAGCTGTGGCTCGCGGGCTCTAGAGCGCTGGCTCACTAGTTGTGGCGCCTGGGCTTAGTTGCTCCATGGCATGTGGGATCTTCTGGACCAGGGCTCGAATCTGTGTCCCCTGCATTGGCAGGCGGATTCTTAACCACTGCGCCCCCAGGGAAGTCCCCAGTCAGTGATTTCTTTAGGCAGCTGTAAGATTCCGGTCACCAAGGAGCAGCAGGGACTCCCTCTTAGGCGGTTCGGGTTTGTGGGAACGTGCTTTCTAGTTGGCATTTCCCTGACGTGTCCTTGTTCCTGTTGGCACCTGGGTGGTCATAGCCTGGCTGGAGGGCCCGTGCATTCGTGTAGCCTTGATGGTTAGTAGCACCTGGTTCTAGCACCGAATCCAAATAAACACAGTGCATTCGTTGTTCTGTTATTTCTTACCCCTTGGTAACGGGTGGTAAGTGGAACCTTCTTTTTTGTTGTCCACTGAGGCTCACGGGGTCTTAGACGTAGCGGGTGTTCTGTGATGTTTATCATAAAAGCAGCAGTTTCATCCGTTCCCTTAATTCCACGTGGTGTTTGGGCCTGTCTGGACAGTGTGAAATTTGACTTACTTCCATTTGGTATTTTTTAAATGAAAAAGTCAGAGGAAGGTTAAATCACTTGCTGTTCTTCTGCTGGTGTTTTCCTGAGAGCCACATGCGTCTATTCTTTCAAGACAGCCTTGGGGATGGGCTTTGCCCGTGGTTTCATAGGGAGCTGAGGGGTACATTGGGAATAGCTTGGTTTTGGAGTCACATAGACCTGCGTTTCCCCACCAGCATTGAGCTTGGGTACGTTGCCTCTGTGGCCCTCAGTCTTCTCATCTCTGAAACGGGTTTAATCATCTTTGAGCCCCCCAGGAGGGGGCTGGGCCGGGCTTCCCAGGGACCTGTTGTAGGCTTACACGCTGGGTGGGGTACTCAGGGTCGGCCGGGGTGAAGCCTCTTGCCGGTTGTTAAATGCTCCCCAAGGGGCCTTGCCCCGAGGCCCTTTCCTCTCCCCTGGAGAGTGAGGGCAGACCCTGTGGGAAAGCCGGGTGTGCCCGTGTGGGTCACCCAGGGGGTGCCGATGGCGGAGCTGCGGGGTGAGCGCTGGAGGCTGCTGTCCCCTCGCCTGGTTGGGGAAGCCCGGCCCGAGTCCGGCCGCGGCAGGCGCTCAGTGTGGTTGATGCGGTGGAATCCCAGCCCCTGTTCTCCATGAGCTTCCGAGTGCCCGGGTGGCTACTCCCCATCTTTCCCGGCTGACATCTCCTGTCGTTGCCCTGCCGGGCCGCTGTCACCTGCATTGCGTTGGGAGCTGGCCACACCGTGGGGCCAGGTATGGGGCCTTCTCAGCAGAACACGAGTTAAATGGACGTTTGGTGGTTGCCACCGTGGGATGCAGCACTCCTGGTCCGTGCTTGGCTTCAGCAGGACTTCGGTGTGCCCACCGTGTGCTTGTGCTGGGCAGCTGGGGGTCAGCAAGGCCCGGGAGAGACAGGTGAATGCTCTAATGCCAGGTGGTGCTGAGTGCTGGGCAGAGAAGTAAGAGGTGGCTCAGGCCTCTATTCCCGGTCCCTTCATTGGCAAGGGCAGTGCTGTGCCCATCGTACCAGGGTGGGCGGGAGAGGCCCCTGAGGCCTGAGCGGGTGAGGGGGTAGCCGTGATGACCCTGGTGACACCTGGGAAATAGCGTGGGGCCCAGGAAGAGCAGAGGAAAGGCCCGAGGCCATCAGCCCCAGCAGGATAGCTTCCGAAGGGAAGGGACGGGAAAGGTGAGCGTCTTGGGGCGTGTTTCTCAGTGGACACTTGGCACCTGTTACTTGTGGGAGTGAGCTGTGTCCCTTTGATGCGCCTGCTGGCAAAAGCCTGACAGTCGTAACTCCCACCAGACCGGCGACCCCTTGCCCCTGCCCCTGGCCCGCGCCTGCCTCCAGCTCTGCCCCGTCACCCAGCCGCCTGTGCTTCTGGACGCCACCTCCTTTTCTGTGCGCCAGCAAACTTGATGCCTCTCCCCTTCATTGCACTGCCTGGGCCGCAGCCTCGGTGGATGTGTTGTCGTGACCTAGGCCCGCGGGTTGCGCGTTTACTCGGCGCCCAGACAGCGAGCGCCCGCCGTGATCAGGCACTGCTGGGGCCGGGGTCGAGCGGCGAACAGAACAGACAGGGCCGCAGCCTCTGCATTTTGGTGGCAGAGGACACACGGTGACCTAGAAGGACTGTGAGCCACAGGGACTGTGTATGTGTCCTCAGCTTGGTGACCGAGCGCTCAGCTTCCTGGATGGGAAGTACTCAGTGGACCAGCATTCTACATCTGGGTAGCACATGTGAAATGTATAAAACCTAGAAAAGTTAAAGAAATCCGTAAACGTTTTAGCATCTAGCTAATCGGTGCATGAAGTGGGAGGTGAGAGGAACTTTGTCGTTGGGCTGATGGGCTTCGTAAGATGTGTAAATGCATTTTAACAACGTTTGCAAGAGAGGAGGAACTCTTTCTGCTTTTTAAATGTGTTTTTCTCTGTAGGATGAAAATTCTGTAACTAGTTGCAGATTGTCTTGTGTTTGGGGTACCATATTTTGTCATCGTAGCTGTCTTAATTTCTCTCTTCTTTTGGCAAAGAAATGTGTAATTTGAAAATAAGAATTGAAACCAGCTGTGCTTACTCATATCTCTCTTATTTTCAAAGGTTCATATCTGTTTTAATTTTCTGTCCAGAAAGATGGCATTCAGATGGCATTGTGTATCCCAAACCCACCTGGCTTGGAGAAGAGCTGCTGGCCAGATTGGCCAGGTGGTGTGTGGAGAGCAGGCAGAGTGGGTTCAAAAGCACCCTGTCCCTCATTTCCATCATGAAGTACAGCAGGGTTCACCAGGCGCTTAAAGAGAAGTATAAAGACATGACCAAGGTAATTCTGGGCAGAGACGTCTGTGACTTTCCCCACCCCCATTGAAACGAGGTGATGTACCAAGCTGCTCCAGGTGACGTTGTTTCACCTGTGTGCTACAAATGCAGACATTAAGTCAAAACGTACCCACCCAGGGCCCCACATCGCAGCCTGGACTTTGACATAGTTAGGGATGCAGACCATGAAAACACTGGCAGTTACGCTGTGGAAAAGGATTTGGTTTTCGTGTCTTGTTTTGTTTTGGCACGTTACTATTTTTTTTCAAGAGAACAAAAGGAGAATAATTTAATTTAAAATAATTGAATATTTAAATACTAAGTTACCATAATTCTTTAGTATAAACATAAAGGTATTTGAAGAAAATATATGAAAAATTAAAGTACAAAAGCATAAACTTCCAAAAAGGAGACCAATTTTGTAAAACGTGCTTAACTTGAAGATGTAAAAAGAAGGTAACCACAAACATCTGTGTATTCACACCCAGCTTAAGAAATAAAGTATCACAAGCATATCTCCATTTATTGTGCTTTGCAAATATTGTAGTTTTTACGAATTGAAGGTTTGTAACGGCCCTGCACGGAGTAGGTCTATTGGCACCGTTTTCCAACAGCGTTTGCTCACTTCGTATCTCTGTGTCACATTTTGGTAATTTGCACAATATTTCAGACTTTTTCATTATTATTATGTTTGTCACGGTGACCTGTGATCAGTGACCGTTGATGTTACTGCTGTAACTCACTGCAGACTCAGGTGATGGTTGGCATTTTTAGCGATCAAGTATTTTAGTTTTTGGCTGCCCCAGGCGGCTTAGGGATCTTAAGTCCCCAACCAGGGATTGAACCCACGCTCTCTGCTGTGAAAGTGCTGAGTCTTAACCACTGGACTGCCAGGGAATTCCCAGCAATAAAGTATTTTTAAATTAAAGTACGTCCATTGTTTTCTTAGACGCAACGCTATTGCACACTTAATAGACTACTCTGTAGTGTAAACGGAACTTTTATATGCACTGGAAAACCAAAAAATCTGCGTGACTCGCCTTACTGCAATATTTACTTTGTTGGGGTGTCTGGAACTGAACCCGCAGTATCTCCGAGGCGCCTGTGCTAACAGAGTTGAACCTACTTTGTACTCTTCCTGTTCGTATCTCCCTTCCTTCTCCTAGAAGTAACCACGGTTCATCGTTGCCACGTGTTTTTGTGTCAGTCCCCTCTTGCTGTGTAGCAGAGCATCCCCCAGCGTCTCAGGCGTTCCCGCTGGGGCTGGCTGGCCTCGGCTGGCCTCGCCTTCTCTCCCGGGTCCTGGCCTGGCGCTTTTTCATTATCTTACTGTTTAGTACCTTTAAGAAGGGACGTCTTTATTCTTCCAGCTTTTAAAATTGTCCTTGGCGAGATGGTTCGTCCAAACTCTCTAATCCACTAGACTGGAAACAGAAATCTGAACGTTTAGTATTGGCCATCGGTTTTTTTCTCATCTGCCAAACTCCGTTCTGCACGTTACTGATGTTAGTAACGAGGCCTCACACGTGCACAGCCAGTATTTTCTAGTTTCACAGTACCTGCTGGTCATCCTGCGTGGTAATTAAGGCAGAGTCAATCCCCGCTTTACAGATCGGGAGACGGGGACAAACAACTGAGTGACACTCCTGACAAGTGACGGCGACTCACTGACAGACCAGAGGGTGCAGCACTGACCTCCTGACCCCTGCGCCTTTGCTTCCTCGACCCCCCCCCGCCCCTCATTTCCTTGTCTGTCATACTTGTCTAGATAAGTGACGAGGGTAGCATAGCTCAGCATTTTCCTCTGATGCCCAGCGGCCCCACCTAAATGTCTTACAGACAATGTCTTTACTCCACAGTCTTGCTTCAGACTCCACACACAGATGTGGTGAAAACTTACACATGCCCTTGCAAATGTTGTAGGTGTGGCCTGAAGTAACTGACCCTGAGAAGTTCGTGCATGAAGACGTGGCTCTTGCTGCCTACCTGCTGGTAAGGCTGAGCGGGCTGAGTTTAGGTGGAAGGGCGGGAGGTTGCTGCGGGTAGCTCAGGACTTCTACAGTTCTGTTGGCCAGGGTTGGTTACACAAGGGATTTTTTTTTTTAACTTTGCATGGTGCTTTTGCGTGAATGTAGAACGAGTCTGAATTGTGAAATGTAACGTCAGGAATTGAACTGAAGCAGTGCCTTCCTGATTAGTAGTCAGCGCGGAACACGGAGATGCTGGCTGCGTTTGGGAGCTGCCGTCGGGGCCCATCTGATGCGCGCATGCCTACCCAGCAGTCCTCGCGTTCGGTGTTTCCAGTTCTAGACCTTCTCGGCTGCCTTGCTGACCACCTGGATCCGGGCAGGCCTTTAACTTCGTAGTCTTGATTTTCTCATCTATGAGATGTTTAGAGGAGACACCTTGCAATTGCCTTTCAGCCGTAATTCTCTTAGTCTTCGAAATAACATTGCTTCTCAAAGTATACAACACTTGAAGAATTGAGAGAACGCCTGAAGGAACTGACAGTAATCTGTACAGCTCTTGCCCAGAGATGACCACGTGAACGTGGACTCTGGGAGGAAGAAGAAGGCTTTGATGCCCGCGCAGCATCCGGCCAGGGCCGTGGGCGGGTCCCGCCTCGCTCTGCTCACCCGGGCATCACATGCGCGGAGGCCCAGGGCCTCGGAGGAGGCCGCTCCTCCTGTTGTGGGAGAGGATCTGCAGTTCCAGGTGGGGTTGTGTCTGAATTACTCTGGGGTGAAGTGAATCACAAACTGACTTTGGTTTTTTTTTTTCTGTTTGCTTAGATTCTGTGGGAAGAAGAGAGAGCTGAGCGGGGAGAGACAGCCAGGCAGTGCTTTGTCGACCTCGGTTGTGGGAACGGCCTCCTGGTCCACATCCTGAGCAGAGAAGGGGTAAAGCATGCTTGGGGCCGTTTCTTGTACCTTCGCTAGAGCGTCTTCAGGCCCAGCACAAGGTCTTTCTCTGCTGCTCCGATCGGGATTCAGAGGTGGCCTGGCTGTCGGCATAGTGGCTGGTTGCGAACTCTGTGGGGCGGGCAGCTTGTAAACAGGACCAAAGACAGCGGTCTCGTGAGACTAGAAGAGGGTTCTCAGACACTCGGCCTGCGGAACAGCACGCTTTCAGCAGCTCTGATGTTTTTGTTGTCAGTATTTTCTTTGGAAAACCCACCATTTCAAGGCACAGAGGGGAATAAAGGATAAGATGGGTTCTGCCCTAGAGAAGTTTAGATTCTAGCTCAGAGGACAGTCAGGCACCCATGTATTGTATTGATACACATACACATGTAAAACTGTGATAGTCAGTCTTGCACCCATTTTCTGGATTGTGAAGCAGAGGCATTGAGAGCTGAGAACAGCCCCGGCCCTGGGAGCAGTTCAGGACTCGCAGGCGTCAGCTTTCCCCCGGCGTCCGGCGAGGCCAGTGCACTGGGTGCAGCAGCGCCGTCACCTGGCCCAGTGAGCTTCGTGCTTGAGAGTGACAGTGGGGATTGAAGCCCAGTCGTGGTGACCCGAAGGCTGGTTTTCTTGTGACCGTAGCATCCTGCCTTATGGACAGACACATTTGTCCTCACCTGTGGGACTTTGGAATGGGGTTGTCAGACAGGGCTTTCTGAGGTGCTTTGTAAAAGAGTGAGGCTGCAGTTGTGACCCCTGTGAACAGGTTGTCTGTGGGGTGTTAGCGCATCTGGTGGTGACTAGGAGCCAGTGGGTGGAGACATGGGGGTGGGGCCCCGGGAGAGCTGCGTGTGGTCAGGGTGCGCTGGATGAGAACGACCCTGAGGACGAGGCTCGTCTGGGGGCTGGAAGAGAAGGTGAGCCCAAGAGCTGAACTTGACCAGCTCAGAGGAGCCGTCTCCCTTTCCGGGCAGGTGTATTTCCCAGGGCTGCGTGTGGCCATGGAGGTGTTTGCACGCCTTGGCTCTGTTCCCCTTCGCGAAGCCTCGGCAGCACAGGTTCTGTCTGTGTCCCGCAGGACGCAAGTGTCTGTTCTCAGCAGCCGGGGAGCTGAGGGTCTCCTGCACTTAACGCGGGGGGTGATACCTGCAGAGTTCGATCTGTTCTTGCTAATTTATTGTGGTGTACTGACCTGGACCTTTGATTCTTGAAATTCCTCGTTTCAGCATCCAGGCAGAGGGATTGATGTCCGAAGGCGAAAGGTTTGGGACATGTACGGACCAGAGACACACTTAGAGGTACTGGCGCTGTCCCTGCCCTTGACCTCAGCGCGGTTATTTGAAGGGGTGTCTCTGTGTACGGGCCAGTCAGAGATGCTCATAACCACAGCAGTCCACATTCGTCTTAGTGCCCTGAGACTGTAGAGGCGGATGAAGCTTTAGACCTCCACAGCCTTCTGGTTAAACCGAAGGACGGATGCCGGAGCCGGAGGCGTGTCTCCTCCCCCGGGTCTGCCGCAGGCCCTTTGCATCTCCTGTGGGTGCCCGAGGGGGCTATTGGCTGCCTGGGTGGCGGGGGCGGAGGACGACCCCTCCTCTGCATCTCCTCTGGTGCCTGGGACAGGCCGCATGTTCAGACTTCCGCTAGGCAGTGGGTGCCCACCCTGCCAGGACCGGGCCGGGGCGGGGGCACCATGGGCGGTCCCACTCTGTGAGCAGCATGGCCAGGAGTGGCCTCCAGCAAGACGGCGAGCTGGCGAGGAGTCGGCGGAGGGGAGCACAGTGGAGTGGCCGGACCGGGCTGCACACGCGCAGCCGTCCAGCGAGGACGGACAGCACACCTAGCCTCGGTCGTGACCGCGGGGCTGCAGGGAGCCCCGTCCGCCCCGCCGTGGTCCGGAGCAGCTCCAAGCCATCAGAGAGGGGGGTCTCCTCCACAGCACCCCGCGGCAGGTCAGGGCTCTAGCATTTCCCGGTGTTGGTCTCTAAGAGCCTAGGCCTCCAAGCCGGCGGGGGAGCGTGGCGGTGGGGCTGCATGCTTGGCCCCGGGGCGCCATGGGGCCTCTGCTGTCCAGCTGCCCGCATTGCCTCTAGACCCTGTCCCCGAGCGAAGACGCGCGGGGGTGACCGGGACGCGACGTCTCATCCGCCCGAGGGCAGGATGCTGACCGGAGAAATGGAAAGGGCATTTGCTTTTCGTCGTGGAGAATGTCCGGAATATACCGAAGTGGAGAGATGCCCGCGTGCCAAACCCCAGCAACTCATCGGCCGCCTCAGCGATTCTTTGTCTCATCCCTCCCCCTCCGCGACCACAGCATCAGCCCAGCTGTGGTTTCCAAGCAGATCTCGGGTATATCATTTCATCTGTGAAAAGAAAACGAAAGTTTCAAGACTTATTTGGATATTTTCTCTTTGCCTTTCTATTAAAGTTGAGAATGTTATTGCAAAATATAAAAACATTGGAGGAAGGGAGGTTCATTGCAGCTGCCCGACAGCTTTTTATTTGCTCAGTTCCTCATTATATATTTATACTCTGTTTTATGCTACAAGAGTTTACATTTGCTTGTATATTCATACATTACAATAAATTAGAACATTTAAAAAAATTCTCAGGTTTGAGGAATGGCGGTAAACCAGATGCAGCACCAGGGCAGGCTCTGCAGCCACATGCACAGACCACGTGTCCTCACACAGGTAATAGAATTGGGCTCTTGAATTTCGATGAGGCTGATGATCAAAGCTAAGGGAATAACGTGGTTGATTCCCAAATCCCCTGTGTCCCAGGAGAAACAGCAAAATAATTTCTTTGGGTAAAAAGTTCACACAGCAGTTGAATAGGCTCTGTTTAAATCATGACCCCAAGGAAGAGCTGGCTGACACAACGTGCCCCTTGGAGAACAGGTGGAAGATTCTGGTTCTTTATTCGAGGTTCCCTGTGGAGTGGGGGAAACCCCACCCATCACTCAGTGAAGGCCTGCTAGTAGGAGTGCTGTGTCTCACCTCTTGTGCATTTTTTTCTCGTTACACCTGGACCTCTGGTTGCCGAGCTGGAGGAAGAGTCCTGCATCTTCCCGTGTTAAATGTGAGGGTGGAGGCTGGCAGGTAGACAGGTAGAGCTTTCTTGTCTAGCATGTTGTTGGAAAGAAAACTAAACGTGATTGTGATAATTACTAAGCGTAATTCGTTTTTGTAAATATAGACCATTTAAAGAGGCAGGCAAATTTAAATGTAGAATGGGTGGGAAGAAAGAATAAATAGTATTAAAAGTTTGTTTTTGATAGTATCAAAAGTTTGCCTACTTTCGAATTAGCATAGACCATTTTCAGTATTTCACTGAAATACTGTTTTCAGCATTTTAATATATGTGAAAATAGAAGCACATATGCTTATTCAAGAGCCAAAAAGATTAATTTAAATTCAATTTTTATATCCGTCAGCTTTGCAAAACACTCTCGTGGCCTTCAAAGTGAGGGTTAACATCGTGTCTCCCCCATTTGTTCTGACCGAGAACTAACACGTCTGCTTACTTGCCGTGGGGATTCATTCTTCAATTCTAAAATTAGTGGATTTTGAGTGGTTATATAGTCTCTCTTTCCAGTTTTTTTTTTAACCCTTTGTTTTACATTGAAGTATAGTTAATTTGCAGTGTTGTGTTAGTTTTGGCTGTACAGTCTCCAGTTCTCACTGACATCTTCACCATTGAGACTGTTGACTTTGATAATTAATGACGGCCTGCTGATTAGCAGAAAGGATAAGGTGTTCACTTAAAGTTCTTAAATCCTCAAAGCAAGCCGTTCCCAGCTTAACTACAGACACGATCACAGTGGTGAACATGCCTGTCCAGTGGGTAAAAACTTGCTGTCTGAGAGTTCACAAAAGGTAATAGTGTAATAGCAAAGGCTGGTGCACACTTCTGCAAATTCTTCCTATATTTTCTCTTTTCATAGAGGCGCTCATTCCGCGGGTTGTGTAAGTGCATCAGGGTCTATGTCAAGTCAGCCTCAGACCTCCCAGCTTTCCGCTCACCCCTCTGCAGGCCGTTTCTTGCCCCTCCTCCTGTCAAAAGTAAAGTGGTTCACATGTCCCCTGTCTCCTTTAGCTGCTCTTATATTTATGTAAAAAGGCTATTTTTAATATCAAAAGAAGATGAGCGTCCGGAAGTGTTGTTGGCTCATCGGCGCAGAGATGATGCTAAAAGTTGTCAGGAGCCGTGCCCTCGGGCAGGCCGGGCTGGGCACACACTTCCTCACTCCTGGCCCAGCTTCCGCCTTTTGCAGATGAAGACCTGCAGCCCAGAGCGGCTGAGACCGGGCCGGGAACAGCTGCGGTTCTGCAGGGGTGGTTGCGTTTGTTGTTTCCCTCCGTGCTCTGATTTTATTTACTACACGTTCAGGCTTGTTCTGTGTCTTTCTTGTAGGAAAGTGCAATCACACCAAATGATAAGACCCTCTTCCCGGACGTCGATTGGTTAATCGGAAACCATTCCGATGAACTAACGCCATGGATACCTGTGATTGCGGCCAGGTGAGTAGGTGGAGGTGTTAGCACAGTGGTGGCTGGGGATGTTTTGTTGCCTAAACCTCGCTGTCCAGAACTGTAGCCACTGGCTGCTTGGGGCTATCGCGTACTTGAGATGTGGCTGGTCCAGATTGATGAGACGATAATCTGTTGGATATATTGGGTTAAATTTAAAATAAATTCCACCTGTTTTATTTTGCTATTGAAGATACGGATACTAGAAAATATAAAATTATGTATGTGGTTCACATGTTCACATTATATTTTCGTTGTGATTACTTCCACAGTGTTTATATCCAGTGTTGAAAGGTGTGTTTTTCCTGATAGCAGGAGGGTTTGTCTTTCAGAGTAGAGACCTCTGCTGAAATGTTTTGTCTCAATTTTGGGCTCTCTGCCTCGGGCAGACTTCTTTAGGATGCGCGTTACCTTGCTGCCCTTTCACATTTCATTGCCGGGTCTCTTTTATCCAAGGTTCTTTTGGACTGTTCTATTTATTTATTTTTTTAATGCCCTCCCCACCCCTTTTCTTTTAGGTACAGTTGATTTGCAATATTATATAGTTTCAGGAGTACAACGTAGCGATTAAAAATTTTTTGGTCCTACTCTATTCGTAGTTTTCATAAAATATGTCCTGTGTTCCCTGTGCTGTACAGCATATCCCTGGGGCTTATCTGTGTTATACGTAGTAGGCTGTGCCTCTTACTCCTCTACCCCTGCCTCGCCCCTCCCCGCTTCCCTCGCCCCTCCCCGCTTCCCTCGCCCCTCCCCGCTTCCCTCGCCCCTCCCCGCTTCCCTCTCCCCTCCCCGCTTCCCTCTCCCCACTGGTGACCACGAAGTCGTTCTCTGTATCTGTGAGTCTGTTTCGTTTTGGTTATTTTCATTCGTTTTGTTTTGTAGATTCAGCAGACAAGTGATAACGTACAGTATGTGTCTTTTTCTGTCTGACTTCATTGCACTAAGCATAACACCTTCCAGGGCCATCCTTTTGGACTGTTTTACAATAATACAGGTCAAGGAGCAAATCATAATCTTTTTTGTGCTTACCTCTGAAATTTCCTGTCCAACAGCTGAAATCTCCAAGTACTTCAGAAAGTTTTAGATTACAGTTGATGATCATAATTGCAATAGAAAAAAATATTTTTAATAAAAGTAATTAGATTCCTATTTTATTGAAAAGATGCTATGCTGCATTGTTTCTAGAAATTAAATTGGGGAAGGCTATAATTCTTCTTTTTATATAAAAAACAAAATGAGCCAGTAGCACCTCGTTTGCGTTTTGCCCGGGCACACCGTTGCCGCGTGGCTTTCTGAGGACTTTTCTTTATTGAATCTCTTTAAGACTGTGGGTTTCCGTGTCGCTGATTGTCTTTGAAGGTCCTCCTACAACTGCCGCTTCTTCGTCCTGCCCTGCTGCTTCTTTGACTTCGTTGGGAAGTATCAGCGGAGGCAGAGCAAGAAGACCCAGTACCGAGGGTACCTGGATTTCATCACCGAGGTGGGGTCGACCTGTGGCTTCCACGTAGAGGAGGATTGTCTTAGGATTCCTTCCACCAAGAGGGTGCGTCCTGGTCACCTGGGCTGTCCTCGGCGGGCGACACCGAGGTGTTTAGATGGAGAGCTTGGGGCCGTCCTTGTCACAGAACCGTAGACGACACTGGGACGGTTGCAGGTGTGACTGTCCCAGAGGTGCCCTTGCTGATCCCAGCATCCCCGTCCGTCACTGGCGGGTCCAGAGGCTTGTTCTGCGCCTGCAGATCCCTGCTTTGCAGGCTGTCTGGCGCTTCCTTCTCCCGCCCTGTGGCAGCTCTGCAGGAACCCTCAGCAGGTCTTCATCCCTTTTCCAGAAACTGTGACTGCCCCGCGGGGACCCTCCCAGAGTGGGTGTCAGCTTGGCTTCTCTACAGGTTTCTGGCCGTAGTGCTGCCTGGGGCTGAACGCTCTAACTTCGGACTTAGGGTCCCAAATTACAGGCTGAAATGGCTTCAGAAGCTCAAAAGGATTTCACATTAAGAGGCTTATTAATTCAGATTTGCTTGAAATGAACTTTTCCAGGTAGAAATTGACCCTTGCACTGCCTGTGACCCTGCCAGGTGGTCGGGGCGACCTGCTTACCACGCAGGGGGCTTGAACTACTGAGAGAGTCAGGGGAACCATTGACATTGGTTTCATTAATCTCTGTTAACTTTCTTTCATGAGACTCTGTGGACCTCAGTGCTTTTTGTGAAAAACGAAACACAAAAACCTGTCACCCGATCTCAGCTTGATTGCGTGACGGTGGTGAAAAGGATCGAAGGTTTGAGCTTGACTCTCGACTTGCCACTTCCTGGCAGTGCGTTCGGGGGCACATTACAGACACTCCCTGCCTGTGTCCTCACTGCCAACTAGGGAGCAGCAGCTTGCCGCCGGTGCTGGGCCCTCGCTCGGGCTCAGCTGCCTGCGCTGGGCCCCTCTGTCGGCTTCAGGTACACTGCTGTCGCTGCTCAAGGTCGTTTGGGAAATGGCCTTTAGGGCTCACCTTCAGAGCCTTCACGTCATTCTCTTACACGTCCTCTGTTTTGGCAAGTCAGTCTTCTGAGGTTGGATGGAATTTTGCTGGAGTTTGGGTCACGTAGGTACGAGGATCCTACAGTTTTGATGTTTGCATTTGCTATTCCGTTACTGGTTGCTGGAGACCACGGAGCATTGCTTAATCTCTCCGAACCTCAGGTTTCCTATAACTGGAAGGTTCGGGGATCAGGTGCAAGTGCGGGTGTCCACACACAGCAGCTGTTAATTGAGGACTGATTACGTGCCACGCCTTATTCCACGCACACAGAAGGTGTCACCTGCCCGAGATCACACATTTAGCAGGTGGCACAGCTGGAGAGCAGTGAGGAATGGCTCTGATGCAGCCAGATTCGCCTTCATCGGGTTCAGGCCCGGAGAGGACGTCCAGAGACGCTGTACCCACTGCAGCCTCGCTGGACGGGGCCTGGCTCTCCCCGGGGCTCCTGAGGGCAGCCTTCGTCTGGACGTGCGAACGGGGAAGGGGACAGCGTGAACTGGACATCCCCGCCGTGCCAGGTGCTCTGCTAGGTGCACACGTGCTCCTCGCTCTGGCAGCGCTGCCCCTTGAGAGCCCTGCAGGGTTACCGTCAGGGTCTGTGTGTGGGGCGGAAGAGGGGTGCAGTGGGGTGCGGCTGGTTGGCTCAGTAAAGGTGACCTTGGTCTGTCGTGTTGGTTAGGCGCTGTGGAAGTCAGGAATGAAGCTTCTTGTGGGCTTTTGCTGATAGTATATTAAGTCATCGGTTGGTATGACTTTTTAAAATAAGGATTCCTTTCATGATAGGTGTCGAAGACTTTCGTGGAATTTATTCTCCAGAACAAGAGAGTTCCCTGGAGAACGCTGAGATACTATTGGAACCTGCTAAAGTACTTCCTGTGCTCTTTTCACGTGTAGGTGTGTCTCATTGGGAAATCCAGAACATACCCGCCCGCTGGAGAAGATTCTGTGGACGAGCGGAGAACCCGCTACATTAACAGCAGGCGGGGCGGTCCTGTGAGCCCACCTGGCCAGGTCCCTGCCCCTCGTCCACCCGGGGCCGCCGCCGGTGGTGCCGATGGCCCCGAGGGGCATGGAGCCCTGGACGCCGGGGCCGGGCACACACCGGAGTCCCCCGCCGAAGGACTCTGGCTGTCTGGATTTCGCCCCAGAGAAAAAGCCAAGCGCGTGAGGAACTGTGCCGCCCTCCCTCGAGATTTTATTGGCCGAGTGGTTTTGCAAGTGGCGAATCTGTTGTTGGGCAGAAAGCAGTCAAACGTGACAAGCTTTCAGAGCAGGAGCGCGACGGCCTGGAGTCGGGGAGGTAACGGGCACCCTGGGTCAGAGCAGGAGCGCGAAGGCCTGGAGTCGGGGAGGTAACGGGCACCCTGGGTCAGAGCAGGAGCGCGAAGGCCTGGAGTCGGGGAGGTAACGGGCGCCCTGGGTCAGAGCAGGAGCGTGAAGGCCTGGAGTCGGGGAGGTAACGGGCGCCCTGGGCACTGGCTGGGCTCCAGGCAGGGGCTCTTCTCTTCTCAGAGCCAACTTCAAACTGCGGTACGCGGGCCTCTCACCGCTGTGGCCTCTCCCGCTGCGGAGCACAGGCTCCGGACGGACGTGCAAGCTCAGCGGCCGTGGCTCACGGGCCCAGCCGCTCTGTGGCACGTGGGACCCTCCCGGACTGGGGCACGAACCCGTGTCCCCTGCATCGGCAGGCGGACTCTCAACCACTGCGCCGCCAGGGAAGCCCCCTTTAGTCATTTTTTAAATATTTATTTGGCCGCACCGGATCTTAGTTGCCCACCTGCGGGATCTTCCTTGCGGCGTGCGGGATCTTTAGTTGCAGCAGTGGGCTCTTAGCTGCGGCATGCATGTGGATCTAGTTCCCTGACCGGGGATCAAACCTGGGCGCCCTGCACTGGGAGCGTGGAGCCTTAACCACTGGACCACCAGGCACGTCCCTGTGTGGTCATTTTTAATTAAATGTCAGGAGGAGTCTTCATCATTTTTGTCACGTCATTAGGAGTGTGCAGATGGGCTGAGTGAAGGAGCTTGTTGGTGGGCTGCTGCCCGAGGGTGCTGTAGGGCTTCCTGAGCAGCCAGGCGCTCGCCCTCTGAGTTTTGGGGTCACTGGAGGAGATGGAGGCCCCACCCTCAGCCTGTTGGGGATGCTGCCCGCTGGCCCCGTGGGTGGGCCGACCCAGGGAGCGGTGAGCAGTGGGTCCTTCTCCCCCCACAGCGTGGATGGTGCTCTGCTGAGTCTCTCTTCATCCTCACGCCCCTCCCATCCCTTGTGTACGTGTGGTGCGGCAGTGCCCTCGAGCTTGACCCCCTCCAGGGATCACCTGACCCTGGGAGCAGCTGGTTGGGAGAGCCTCTCTGGGAACCCGGTGGCGGCCGTAGCCAGTGCCGCCCTGGTGGAGGGGGCTGACTGTCCGCATAACTGCGGACAAGGCCCAGCTGCCTGGGGAGTTCTGTGGGTCGGCACCCCTTCCTCGGTGCGCCCTGCAGAGGCGGGCCAAGGTGGAGAGGGAGGATGCTGCCTCGGGGCTCGGAGCGGGGCCTCGAAGGGCTCAGGGTCCTCGGACCTGCGGGCGGCTCCGAAAACATGGACTCTGACCTTTAATTCCCAGGATGGTCCTTTCCTCTGCGGGGTCCTTTGGGAATGACTGTGCCCAGGAAACGCTGGCCTGTGCCTGGGGTGGGACGCCCTGATAGTGAGCAAAGATGGGGTCTCTACCTGGGCTCAGTTTGGGTGGGTAGCGGTGGCTCCGATGATGATGGGGTCTCAGGCCTGCCCGCCCGTTGGAAACGTCGGAGAGCCGGGGTGCCGTCCTGCCCGGGTGGGTCTCCAACAGCCGGGCTGGTCTGAGGTACTCCCACTGCCCCGCCCGGCGTGAGAAGCCTATCCCGGCGGGGGCGGGGGGTACCCTCAGCCTCGCAGCTGCACGCTCCGCCCTTGGTCACTGGACTTAGTGACCCCTGCCCCAGCGTCAGGCTCGGGACCCCCAGTGTGTTTGAGCCCTGCGCGACGTCAGTGAGCGGGTCTGTCCCCAGGACCTCACTCATCCCAGGCTGGGGTCTACCCTCTGCCAGGCATGGCGGAGGGGACGCCGGGTGGGAGGTGGCAGGCTCGGGACACGCGCACGTGGAAGGGTGAGAGGCAGCGGTGCGGAGCTGCACGTGCGAGCCCACATCGTGGGGCTCTAGGCTGGGGGTGGGGGAGGAGGCCAGGCTTCTGGGCCAGGATTTAATTTTCCCCCGGACTTCCCGTCTCCTCTCAGAAGGGGTTCCAGGTGGCTGCGAGGCGGGCTTGGCGCGTGGAATGGCAGTCCCCGCCCCGAGCAGCGGCTGGGCCACGCGGCAGGGCTGACTTGCTGTGTCTGGGAGGCTCGGGGGTCAGAGACGGCGCGCGCGGCCTGACATCTCAGGTGCGATGGCTCTGCCTGCGGAGTTCCAGCAAGCTGTGGATTCAGTTTAACTAAAGTTCTCACGTGGGGGAAACCCTGTCTTCAACAGGGAGCCTGTCCTTGGCGGAAGTGGCCGGGGAGCTGGACAGGGAGACACTGCGGAAGCTGAAGCGGGAGTGCGGGGGCCTGCAGACGCTGCTGAGGAACAGCTCGCAGGTGTTCCAAGGTGAGGGGTTGGGCCGGGACTCCCTCGGTTCTCAGCACCCGAGGACGGGCTCCACGCTTCCCGAGGCAACGCGAAGCTGCTCTCGTGCAGATTCTACCACCTTCCTCTCCTGCCTTCCCCCCTTTTATTTAATGAAATAATCCTTATTTGAGAGGAGTTTCAGAGCTAGAGGACAGATCCCCTCACGTGCATCTCAAGTCGCGCAGGATGTGGGTTGCCCCTCTGCTTCTCTGATGCTGCCAGCCTCTGCCCGGCACCCCGGGCCCAGCCCCCCGGACCCAGCCCCGCCCTGTCCAGGACGCGCCCCCTCCTCCCGTGCTGGCAGGGCCTCCCGTCGCTGGGGAGCTTTTCCGGGTGGAGCTTCAGTACTTGCTGTGCTTTGGCCTCTGGCTGAGCTCCCAGCCAGGCCCTGGGCCTAGAGGAGGGAGGCCTCCCCACCCCGGCCCGTGTGTCTGCACTCCCCCTCCCCACACACACTGGCGCCCTGGGATCCAGGTGGGCGGAGGGAGGAGGGCCCGGGGCCTGCGTGCTCTTCCACGCAGGCTGCAGAGCACCGCAGAGCGCCGCAGAGCGGGGCGCCGCCGCCCCTGCCCTCCTGGAGTTTGCAGCCTGACAGGGAGGGGAGACGTCGCAGATGTTTACATGGGCACCTGGGGTTCAAGAAGTTCTGTGTACACATCCGCCAGAGGGTCCATAAGTCGTCGTGTTTGCTTCTTAAAGCTTTTTCCCCTTTGTCTTTGTGGAAGTATTTTAAAGCACATCCCATCTGACACGCTAGTCACCCCTAAGTACTTCTGTGCGTGGCTTTAAAAATAGTGGGCGTCTTCTTGCATCACCCTAGTGTCGTAGGTGACATTCTCGCCCAGGGAGGCCTGGCCTCACCTCAGACAGGCATCAGGAAGGCTTCGCTTAGGAAATGACATCTGAGCTGGGACTTGGTGAAGTGAACAAGGAAAACACTTCAGGCAGAGGGAGCAGCGTGTGCGAAGTAGCAGGATGGGGCCTTGCTGAACGGGGTGGGGGCGGGGTAGGTGGGGCTGGCGGGCTGCAGCCCCCTGTGGCCGTGAGGGGGACCTGGGCCTCTGTGACGGGCAGCGGCGCGCTGACTCGCTGTGATGGTGGGAGGAGCAGGCCCAGCTGCCCCGTGAGCTCGTGCAGGCGGCCCGAGAGGCGGCCGGAGAGCAGTGCCTCAGGCTCAGCAGCTGCGTGGATGCAGAGCGGGGCGTCCGGCAAGGAGGCCGTGCCTGCCTGACACCCCCGTCCGTGCCGGCGGCTGCACGCCCAGATGACAGCCTCCCTGTCCCCACCCGTCCCCAGCGCCCGGTGGGTGGGTGGGCACTCCCTTGGGACAGGTGCCTTGGGGGTCTGTGTGGGGAGGGGTTAGGGGCCCTGCTGGGCTGAGGCCTTTGCAGAGGTGGGGAGGCCACTGTGGCAGCACGGAATAGAAGTCTGACCCGAGGGCGCTGGCCAGCACTGGGCCTGAAGGCCTTGTCCCGCGCCCCCGGGATGTGGGCCAGTCCCTCCCCCCGCACCTTTGTACTCCTGCCGCCAGGGTGGTTGCCCCGTGACGGGGGGCGTGGGTGGAGGGACCGCGCACGGAGATGCAGAAGCACATCTGCCCACTCCTCGGCCTGTGCACCTCCTCGGGAGGTGAGTGCTGCCGCCTTGCGGCCCCACCTCCTCGTGTGCACCTGAGAGCTCCGTGCGCGCCGCCCGTGTGTGCACCACCCCGAGGCACACACACCTGTACCACCTGCCCCTTGTGTGTGCACCTGAGAGCTCGCGTGTTCACGCCCGCAGCACCTTCGGGGGCCTTCCAGAGCTAACGTTGGTTTTCATTTCAGCTTGACCTCAGTCGGCTAGATGCTGCTGTTGCTATGGCAGTGAGCCCCGCAGTGGAGCTGGCGGGTCCAGGGTTGGGGGCTGTGGAGGGCAGCCCACTGGTGGGCGGAGAGGCAGGGGGCGGGTGGGCCTTGCGGCTGGGAGTCCCTGCCCAGCTGGGCTGCACCGCGTGGAGCTTTCGTGACTGACATTCGCTGTGCCCAGGGGGCTGCTCTGCTTCCTACTGTTCCCAGCACGGTTTTCTGTTTGGTTTCATGAAAGAGTGTTCTTTTCTCCCCCATCGTAAATATGCATGTGTGCGATTGGTTTTCTGTGCGGTTTGCATCGCTGAGCGCGTTTATTTTTGGAAACGCTTCTGAGTACGAGGCTTGGGGGTTGAACTCCAGTAAACATTCTACACCCAGTCACGCAAAAAATAAGCACCAAAGCTGGGTCTTATCTCGTAGGAGATTTTTTTTAAAACTAACATGGTTAGTTTTACACGACTGAGGAGGTGAAAAGAGTTTCAGATGCTTCAGTTCCACCTGCCCTGAGCACCTTGTGGGCTGGGCATGTGCCCACGCTCAGCCTTGAGGACACAGACGCAGCTCAGCGAGGTCGGTCCCTGGCCCAGGGTCTCCGGCGAGCTTGGGGGCTGGGCCGGCCCCCCGGGTCGAGAGGGACCCTGAACTGGTGCTGCTGAGAGTGCCGCGCTGTCCCGGTAAATTTACCTCCTTAGTGGGATTCTGGAAGAATCCTCAGCCGCTTCCTCAGGACACTGTGGCTCAGGTGACGTCTGTGGTCAGAGACAGCGGGGGAGCCCGAACAGCAGGTCCACTGAGTCTGAGGGACTCACGCTTTGGGGAGGAAGTGGGCGCACAAATGTTGGGTGAGAAGTGAGCTCCGTAGAGCACATTTTGTGCCTGTGATTCACTTAAAATCGGGAAGTCTGCTGGTCTGGCCTGCCAGCCGGCTGGAGGGGCGCAGGCAGAGGGCACGGGCCTGCCCAGACTGGGGGCGGGGGCCTGTCAGCCGGCCTGGCCCCCCTCCGCAGGGCCACCCCTCATCACCAGTGCCTGCTCCACAGGCCCTACGAATCCTGCCTGGGTCCCCTTCCCCCGACCCTGCAGGGATTGCTCCGGAAACGTGGTACGGCCGGTGGAGGGCCCGCTGCGAGACAGCCCGCCCTGAGGGAGCGTGGACGGGCCAGCCTCTGTGGAGGGTGAGGGTCTGCACTTGGCTTTGGCCCCAGTGAACCCCTCACCCTCTCGCCCGGACTTCTCTTGAGCCTGTCCAGGCCGTCAGGGGCTTCTCGTCTTTCTGGGGCACCCACGGCGGGAGTCTGGGGGAGTCTCACCTCCCAGGCTCCTTTGCACACGGCTGGGGCGTGTCGTTCCTGGCTGCGCCAGGAGGGGCTGCTGTGGGAGCGCCTGTGGAAGGCGGTGGCTGCTTGCCCAGCTCCCGGGCCAGGACAGCCGAGCTCTCAGTGTCTGCCTGGTGGGAAGCAGGGCCGGCCTGGCCCTTCCTAGGTGCTTCTCGGCCGCCCCCTGAGGGTGAATCCCTGCGTTGTGTCCCTCGTGTGGAGAGGCACCTCTGCGGTTCCTTCCTCTGGTTTCAGGGGACAGTTTTCAATAAGCATCAGTCTGCAGAGACAGACAGTCTCGTGTTGCTGCAACACGAGGCAATTTGAAAGCGAAATTCAAGCGTGAATGCACACTTTCAAGTTTTCCTTAGAAGCTGGAGAGCCAGGTTTGTTCAGTGAGCTTCCTTTATTTCTGCCGAGCCTTTCCGTCTCCAGGCGGCTGTACAGCTTCCAGGGAAAAGCAGGACGGGTTTGGTTGCTCTGGCCCCGTCCCACGTGGGGGTGTTGGCGTCTCGGGAGGAAGTGGTCAAGCGGAAGCTCCCAGCGCGGCTTCAGCCGAGTTGGGGCGACTGGTTCAGGAGGCGTTTGGGCGGCCCCGGGCTCTCCCCGTGCACCGCCCTGGGGTCCTCCAGCCGCCCAGCTCTGCGGCCACCCCGCCCACACAGGTCCCCCCGCCGCATCTCAGCCCCCTGCTGCTCTGTAAGGGCCTCCCGCCCTGCCCCTGCCGACAGGGCTGCCGTGCCCCTACCCCCTACTTCCCGTTTACGTCTGGGGGCTCTGCCTGTGACCCTGCTGGCCCCCGCAGCCGGCCCCTCGTCTCCACCTGCCTGGACAGGGCCTCTCCCCCGCTCGCTCCGCTCCCTCCTTGTGATGCGGACGCGTGCCCTCGAGGGCCAGTGCCACCACGCGGACGTCCTGCCCGCGTCGGGACCACGCTCGTGGTCGGCGTTGGCCTTGTTCCACGAGCCGGTGCCCACGAGTGGCCACGCCCGGGTCCCGTCACCAGCAGGACCTCAGGCACCAGCTCTTTGCCGTCCACCTGGCGTGCGGCAGCCCCTCCTGACGGCTCCCAGCCCCAGGCGCCTGCACCTGGTCCTTGCTCCCCTCGGCCCCTCCCTCGTGCGTGCGTGCGTGCGTGCGTGTGTGCGTGTGTGTGTGTGTGTAGGTGGGACTGCAGGCCGTGGGCGGGTGGGGGGCTGGGGCCACGGCCCGGGATCCCCGCGCCTCTCCCCCTCCCGCCGCCGGGCCTGCGGGGGCTGCGTCTCCTGTGGCCGCACCCCGGCCCTGGACAGCTGTCCCCACAGAGCCCGGCCGCCTGCCCAGCTCGCAGTTCACGCCTCGGCTGTGTCTTTTCTCTTTGTTCCCAACCCCAGTTGTGAACGGGCGAGTTCGCATCCGCGACTGGAGGGAAGAGAGGCCTCGGAAGGAAAAGGAACCAGAAGCAAAACGGAGGCAGTTTTCGGAAACGTTCAAAACCCGCATCTGTTGGTTTTTCGCTCATCACCCTGACGGTTGTGTTCTGCCTTCCGACCGCTGCCCGTTTGCCCACGGGCCTGGGGAGCTGCGGCCGGCCACCACCAAGAAGAGCGAGCAGCCTCTGTGAGCTGCTCCGCCTGCGGGAGGCCTGGGGCGGCGAGGCCGAGCCCGAGGGCAGCTCCCAGCTCCCCCGAGCGCTGCGCTTCTGCCCTGGTGGCGTTCAAGGTCGTTTTCCTTCCTCCTCGCTCCAGCTTCTCACAGGGGACGTGCTCACGCCCCACTGAAGCTACAATCACTCACACCTCCCCCGGCCCTGTCCCAGTGCTGGGTTGGTTTTAAATGTGGTCGCCCTTAAATGTGTTTAGCATCTTTACATTGGGAAGAGAGAGTGACAGTCTCGTGGTGTCTCGTGGCTCAGGAGGTGCAGGAAGTGCTTGAACTGGCCCTTCTCCAGCAGGGTGGCCGTCCCCGCCAACCACTAGCCACTCCGGGGTTGGCCGCCTCCTCCTGCCGTAGATCTTCTCCCCACAGATACCGTTAATTCTCATTCCGGGAAAACAAAAATAATCCCCAGATCCTGATGTGCTTCTATTTAAAATTGTGTTTGTAGGTTTACACAAAAGGCCGTGTCGGTGACACTGTTCTGCCCCTTGATTTTCCGTGGAACGTAGCCGGCGGCCTTTTCCTTGTGGAGTGTTCCTCCTGCGGGATTCTCCGTTCATTTGTGAGAGATGAGAAGGAACCCACTCCCTTCCGCTCCGTGCAGCATGGCTGGGACGGGGGCTGCCGCGGGGCACAGGGCCCTGCGCTCGGGAAGCCCTGGTCAGCTGGGAGCCCCCGGTGCCAGGTCGAGGTCAAGGACAGGCCAGCAGGCGCCTGGCCAGCCTCCAGGAATGGGCAGAGTTGGCCGGGTGGGCACATGGGCTGTGCCTGCCTACCAGCCGCCCAGCCTCTCCCTTGCGTGAGGCCCCGCGAGGACCTCCTGGAGGGCCTGAGTGGCTACAGTGACGCCGCTCCGGCCGTGGTTGGCTCGGCCTGTGCAGATGGGGCCATTCTGACCAGTGAGGTGGGTGGGGGACCACTGGGGCTCCCGGGGGCGGTTTCCTGCCTGTGGAGACCCCTCCTGGTGTAGCAAGTCAAGGGGGCAGAGCCAAGCTGGGAGGAGCCCAGGTTCGCAGAGTCTCTGAGCTGTTCCTCCCAGAGCCGAGGGGCCTCCATTCTCGAGGCCGCTGAGCTGAGGCTGCTATCGCTTGCTGCCCGGGACGGGCCCCCTGGCCTCCCTGCGTTGGCATCCTCCCCCCTTCTCCTCTTGGAAGGGGAGCATCCCTGCGGGGTGAGCCCTGGGGCTGCCCCAGGCCCGCCCCACGTGCAGGGTGTGCCCCCCAGGCAGCCCGTCTGCCCGAGCCGGCGAGCCCCCGCTCTCACTTTCCAGTACGAGGGTGATGCACTGCGGCCACCGTAGCCTGGGTCTGCAGGATCTGCACTCAAAACCCCATCCAGAGCTGCCTGTCCTGGGGCAGGCGGGGTGGCCCTCAGGAAAATGAGCTGCACCCCTGCCCCCAGGTCCCGGGACAGACATCTTGTCCTGAAAAGCCCCAAGGGTACGTTCTCAGCCCCGCGTCCTGTTTGGGGTCAGGGAGATGACCTCAGCCCTCCCTGTTGCCCCGGGGACACCTGCTCCAGCTGGCGGCGTGGTCTCTGCCTGTCCCGATGGGGGCTGCCCGGCTGAGAGCTGCGCTGAGCGGGGCGCCACGCCTGCAGTTCCCCCGTGTGCCACCCAGCGTTGCCGAAATGGCTGCGCTGGGCCGTGTCACCCAGCTCCAACCTCTGGGTTCCGGGAGCCATTTCTTACCAGCCCCCAGGACTGCCGTGCCCTCTGCCCAGAGGTCACCGTGGCGTTGGGCGTCACACACGCTATAGCTTCGCAGCAGTGTGCCACACGTCTGTGGGTGCACAGGCCAGGCGATGGCTGAGCACGGTGGCCTGGCTGCGGCCTGCCCCGAGGACACGCCAGGTGATGGCGCTGAGCCTGAGCGTCTTGTGGGAAGTGGGCTCTCGTGAGCGCCCACAGGTGGCTGTGAGGTGGACTAAACCAGGCCCACGCGGTCTAGCCGCAGGCCGGGCGGCGTCAGGGTCCACAAGCGGCCTGTGTCCAGGTGGCCCGGCCTGAAGTCCCATTTCCTACGAGGACCCAGGGAGCCCTGTGGGCTCATAGGTGCGTGGCCCTGCAGCTCTCGCCCGTCCCCAGAGCCTGGCTCACCCCGTCTGCCTCGGAGGAGGTGCACCAAGGGGAACAGAGTGGTTACCGTAGTGACTGGCCTGCCACCAGCTGGGGCTGGTCGGGGTTAGCAGGGCAGGAGGTGACCTCCCAGTATCCCGAGGGCTGGGTGGCTGTTAGCCTGGTGGCTGGTGCGTTTAGAGGCCGTGGGCTGAGTCGGTGCTGGTGGTGGAGTGAGACCCAGAGGGGAGGGTCCTGGGGGGTCCTGCGGGCAGGGGAGTGACCTCAGGTCACGTGGCACATCTTCCAGGTGCTGTCCAGCCTCTCTCCGTCCTCCACCCTGTTCTGTGTCCCTGGCCGGTGGGGGGTGTGCTCCCCTAGGCAGCCACCTTCCTGTCCCACCCAGAGGTGACCCCCACCCCCGTCTCCCCATTAAAGACCGCTGTCACCTCGAAGGGGATCGGGAGGTGAGGCTGTGCTTCGTCCCTCTGGGCTCTGCTTCTGGGATGACTGCCCACCAAGGGTCACCATGGAGGCCCAGGGCTGCTGCAGGGAGAGCCCCAGCACGGAGAGGTGAGAGCACCCTTTAACCTTCTCCCCGCCTGTTTCCGGCTGGCCCCTTCCTGGGGTCGTTTTTCTTGGGGGCTCTGTGGTTAGGGGAAGAGGCAGCTCACAGGAAAGTGCATTAGAAGTGGGTGAACAGTGGGCCTCCACGCAGGAAACGGTTACCATAGCTGCTTGGAGCCACCCGACTCATCCTGGATGGAGCCCTCGGTCCAGTGGGGTGACAGGACTTTTGGGAAGTCCTGGACCCGGCGAGGCTGGGCTGCCTGCAGAGATTGCTCTCGTCCAGACAGGAGGCGGACAGGACAGCCACGCCGTCCCCCGAGTCCTGTTGCACTTGACGGTTTATATCTGTTATCATAGTTAAACCTCACCACCCATAGGCTGTCAGTGACCTGGTGCCACAGAAAGCAAATTGAGGCTCAGAGAGGTTGGGTGACTTGCCCCAAATCACACAGCAGCTGCCAGAGTCGAGATTCAAACCTGGGAGACCCCCTCCCAGGTGGCTCTTTCCTGGGGGGGCCCTTGAGGCGAGGGGCCGAGCAGAGGTTTAATCTGGGTGTGTGTTTATTTCTCACCATTTAGGGCAGGCGGTGCTGGTCTCCCATGGTCAGTGGTGAAGTGTGTTTTCAAAATGAATCCGTTTTAGTAAAAAGCAAGTCAATATATAATACAAAATATTAAGTAGATGATTTAGTTGGTTCGGGGATGGGGCCAGCTTCACAGAAGTGGTATGGACGCGGATGGTCCCAGCGTGGAAATCGCTACCCTCTAACTTCCTCCAGAACCAAGATGGGGCAGCGTCCACATCTCGCTGTTCTGCAGGCAGAAACCACTGATCTCCTTGTCGCCGCCCCACCCTGAGCCGCAGTGGCAGTGGCTGTTTCCTTGTCTATCAGGCTTCAGGATGCAACTAAGGGGGGAGGAGTGGATGGGTTTTCGGGGTCGCCGGCCGGGCCCCAGGCAGGAGCTCGGCTGGGTGGTTGGTATGGTGTCAGTTGCTGCAGTGGGTCGGACTCCAGGAAGGCCCGATGGCTCAGGACCGGCTGGGAGGTTAACTGAAAGCGCATGAATCCACTTGGCCTTCACAACCAGTAGGTTTCCGCCTCGGGTGACTAGCAGTCCAGTGGATTCTTAGTATGCAGAGGCCGACGCAGGCCTTTGTAGTAGCCCCTGCAGCCCCCCCCATTCAGGTGGTTTATCCAGGTGACGGCTGCCAGGCGTTTGCCCACTGGGGCTTTTCTGCTTTTTACCCCACACCGGGCATCGTGGGCTGGATGCACTGTTCGGTAGAGAGTCAGTGGGGACGGGAGCGGGGCAGGAAGAGACACCCAAGCCGGTTTTCTCCGCCAAGCTGAGAAAACAATAAAACCAGCCCAAACAGACCTGGGTTTGAATGTGGGCTGCGCCTCTTAGCTGTGTGACCTCAGGCAGGTTAGGGAGCCTCGATTTCCCATCTGTAAAATGGGAACGTGAACACCGGCTGTGAGAGGGGCTCACATGGTCCACCCAGTGCAGACCCAGCCTCTCCCTCCACCTGAGGCTCAGTCTCTCCACGCCTGGTGAAGGTACATGTGATATGTTTCTTACTATAAATCACAATATCACACCTGCCCACCCACAGCTGATGGGACCAGGCCAGAGGACCAGACCCCAGGGAACCAGCCGGAAGCAACAGACTCAGTCATGTGGGAATGTGAACCCGAGAGGTGCGGGGTGTGGGCTCAGGTGGAGGGTCCCGAGCAGAAAGGCAGCAGGGCCACGTGCCCACTGGCGAGGGCAGGGGACTCTCCTGCCCAGTAAGATGTAGGTCGTGGGTGGATGTCCCGGGTGGGGGGTTAGCTGGCAGTGCTGCAGCCTCGGCTTGTGAGACTTGGGGTGGCTAGAGACCCCCCATGGCCTCCTCTGTGGCCCTGGAGAGGCAGCAGGGTGGGTGGGCTGGGGTCACGGGGTGAGGTGGAGCTGACGCAGGGGAGGTGCAGGAAGCTGGCTGCTCATCCTCAACCTCCAGAGAAGGGTGTCCTCATTGTCCCTCTCTGTACTGATGAGAAGTCAGAGACAACAGAGAGGTTGAGACACTTGCTTAATGCCACACAGTCGATGGCAGCACCAGAGCTGGAACCCAGGGCTGTCTGGCTGGAGTGCACGCGGGACGTGAAAGGAGAGAGGGCTCCCTACTCTAGTGGGTACTATACGAGGAGATGGCGCTCAGAGGGACGTCCAGGAGCCGAAGGAGGGTGTCACAGAGCTCCAGACGGGCAGTCCCCCGACTTTCAACAGCAGGGGGTGAAGCGAAAGGAATTTCTCCTAAACCCTCAGCGCCCCAGGAAACGACTTTGCTGGAATTCCGCGTTTCTTAAACTGCCTTTTAACCATGAGAACTTGATGCCACTAAAAGCAAAGCAGAGCTCTCTCAGCTGGGCCTCGGCCAGGGACCCACAGCGCCCAGCGCCCGCTTAGCCTGATTTACCCTCTGGCTCTGCGGCCCCTGCCTGGCTCAGGCAGTTCCCTCCCTCGGCCGGGGGTCCCTGCAAGCAGCGGAGCGAGGGCTCTGCCCGGGGAAGCAGGCCAAGTGCTGCATTGCTCTTCCCCTTGGCGCCACCCCTCCCCAGCACCCACCCGTCCGAGGCTCCAGCAGAGGCCCAGCTGGGAGTGCTGGGAGCTGTTTCCTGACAAGTGAACACCCCAACTCAAGCTCCCTCTGGCCCCAAATGAAAACTGTGGCTTGGTTAGCAGGGCAGCCCATCCCCCTGTCCCGGCTTACTGAAGGCCTGCCTGGCTGCAGGCGGGAAGCTGGGGGCCTCGGTACCGGCTGGCTTCTCCTTAGATCAGCTGACGGAGCTGCCCTCGAAGCCCCCCGGTGCCCGGTCCAGGGGTCAGCCCACGGCCTGGCAGGACTGAAAGGCCTGTGACCATGCCAGCCTCCCCTGCCCGGCCTGGGGCCAGCGAACCCCTCTAAGCACTCCACCACCAGCACTGAACTCGCCGCAGAGCCGGACTGGGCTGGGAGAGGAGGAAGGTGACATTCCAGGCACTTAGGCTGTTAGTAGCCAGTGGCTAGGGGCCACAAGGGCGGGTGAGGGCTGCCGGCCCTGCCTGTGGCTGTAGGCTACTGTTGGGCTGGTGAGGGCGGCAGGAGCCCCAGAACCCCCTCCCCAGCTACTCCCCAGCCAGAGGGACGCCTGATGCACCCAAAGGCCGCTGCATGTCACCTGTTTGTGCAGGCGGACGCTCGGAGGCCCCAGGGGGGCTGGGTGGAAGGGAAGCCTGTCTCAGTCCCTCAGGGCCTTGGGGTCCACCAGCCCTGACTGTGGCCATGTGGTTTTGGTGACCCAGACAGTGGCTGTAACGTAAAGTGCTGGCTGTGAGCCAGACGATGTGCCCACAACACAGTCATGTTTGCCAGGGTCCTGAGACTGGTCTGTGGGGTCTGGGGCAAGTCCCTTCCCCTCCCCGAGCCTCAGCCTGCTCACCTGCCTGTAAAGTGGGGGAAGAGCCCCTCTCCAAGCCAGCAGCTTCTTCTGAGACCTCGGGCTGCCCGTCTCCTCTGGGCCCTTCCCTTTCCCAGATCAGGCGCTGACTGGCCAGCCCCACACCCCAACCCGTGAGGCCGTGAAGGGCTGGCAGCTGGCGGCTGGGAGGGGGCCCAGTCGGGCACTCCTCTCCTGAGCACATGCCAGGTAACGTTTGGGGTTTCCGTGGAAACTGGGAAGCAGAATACAGGTAAGGCTGAGATTGTGATTGTACCTCTCCTAGAGTAACCAAAGAAGCAGAAGCGATCGTAAATCGAACTCTAGCCTTTGGGGTTGGGATTGCTCCACAGTCCTGAGCAGCGGTGCCTCCATGAAAGGGGAGCCCGAGGAGGCAGGGAGGGAGGGAGGGGCGCCGTGTCCCTCGGTGGATGCCCACCGGCATTTCCCGACGGGCAGGACAGCTGAGGGCCGCAGCCTCTGACCGCTGGGCCACCCTGCACAAGTGACGCTCGGGAAACACCAGGCGGGCAGTGGCTACCTCTGCACCCCCCTGTGCGAAGCAGGGGGCTAGGTCCCCCAGAAGCGGAGCCCGAGACAGGGACCCCGGAACGTCAGGACCAGGTAGGGCAAGGAGTTAGGCAAGAAAGTAGTCTCGCTGGAGTCGTGCTGGGTCCCTCGGGAGCTGTGTGTGAGCAGTGCCGTCCGGCAGGCCCAGCTGGCAGCGAGGGCCCTTTTGTACCTCCTGTGCTCTGGGCTGGGCGGGGAAGCAGCCCCCCAGGGGTGGCTGTGCTGAGGGCGATTTCCGTGGAAAGAGGCAGAGCCAGGCCTTCCCTGCCCGCTGCACTGCTCTTGTGAGCAGGACCCGTCTCAGCCTGGAAACCGCAGCCCGGGCGGTTGGGCCCTGCGAGGAGGGTCTCACCGGCGAACCGGAGCAGAGGCGTTTGACACGTGCCCCCCCGCGTCAAAGCCCACCTCGGGTGGCTTCCAGTCATGGTGTTTGACCCAGTGTCCGTCACTCGGGATGCAAAAGGGGTGGCACGGTGGGTGGGTGGTGAATTCATTCTTGGATGTGCTGAGTTTGGGGTGACATCCCCGTGGAGACACTGGGGCAGTTGGGTTCATGTGTCTGGACTCGAGCGGGATCTGGGCTGGAGCTGTCCTTTGGACCACCCAGGTAGAGATGGAGATGTTAGTTAGCTTCCTTTTGCTGCTGTAACAAACTAGCCCAGAAATGGCGGCTTATACAACCCCAATTATCATCGGGTCTCACGGGCTAAAGTCAGGTGTGGTCAGGGCCACACCCCGTCTGGAGGCTCCAGGGCGAATCCACTTCTCACCTTTTCTAGCTCCTAGAGGCGCCCGCACTCCTTGGCTTGCGGTCCCTCCTCATCTGCAGAGCCAGCCCTGTCACATCCCCTGCCCCATTTCCGCAGTCACGTCCTTGCTGGTGACCCTCCCTCATCCACACTGAGGGACCCTCTGATGCCATCGGGCCCGCCCGACAGCCCAGGACCATCGCTCATCTCAAGGTCAGCTGGTGAGCAGCTTCCTGCTGCCTGCACCCTGCGCTCCCCCTTGGAGCATGACCTGACCTCACGGCTTACAGGGATTCCCACAGGGACGTCTTGGGGGAAGGGGACACTATGCTGCCGACCCCAGATGGTACCTGGGGTAGTGGGAGGGGATGAAACCAGCAGGGAGTGTGTGCAGAGGGTGGAGCACGGGGGCCATCAGAGGGGTATAGACGTGGATCTGAGGTGGGACTGCAGTGTGGAGCCGGCAGGGCCAGCGAGGGGGCTGAATGGGGGTTCCTGGGGTTCTGGGACACGGAAGCCGAGAAGGGAGCCATGGGGCTGAGGGGCGCAGGCCCCTACGGTCCCGGGTCTGCTTCAGAGTCTGTGCTGCTCCCTGGCCTCTGCGCTCTGACTGGCCACCTCCGCCTGCGACCGTGACTGTCGGCTACCTGAAGAGGACAAGCTGACCGCGGCCGGAGGCTCCTGGAGAGTGAGCTCAGCCCAGGGTCTTGATGAGGAAGGGTGAGCATGGAGAGGGAACCAGAGGCTGCTCCCTGCCGGCGTGTGTAACCAACTGTGGGAACTGCCTGAGCGTCCCACCAGGGAAAGAGGCCACAGCTGCTGCTTTAGTGTCCTGTGGACGGGGTTCCGGGGGGGCGGTGTCCTCGCAGCCATACAGGGCCCTGTGCTGAGTGTCACTGAAATGCCCCGGACGCCCTGAGCTTTCACAATAGCGAGTCACAGAGAGCAAGGGTCCCTTCCTGAAACCATGCGCGCTCAGAGAAAATCAGGAAGGACACATGGGAAAATGCTGAGTGATGATTTCCCCGGGACTGATGCCGGGGGCTGCTTACTTTCTCCCCGGTGGTGGTCTGTGATGACGGCCCCCCAAAGATGTCCCCCACTGTGGGGACCCAAAGCCAGCCGCCCTCCTCGCTCCCCCTGTGTGGGTGGCCCCCAAAGAGCACGGGTGTGTCCATCGGCCAGGCGGCTCTGCACCTGCCCCTGACAGAGGGACAGACCCAGGTACGTGGGCACGTGAGCCGCCCAGTGATCTCAGAGGTTCGAGTGCTAAGTCGATGCGAACCTCCGAGGAACCGCTTCAGGGGGCATGATGGCAGGTGACAGTCCAGCAGAGACAGGAGCGGGTGAGGGAAGGGGTGCGGGGCCGTGACCTGGGAGAGGGGGCAGCAGGGCCGAGCCCCGGGGGAGGGGGCTCGTGCCACTTCGGCAGCACAGAGCAGGGGCCTCCGGGAGCCCCGGGCCTGTGAGCGGAGTCGAGGCCCACAGCGGCTCCTGCAGGTGACATCGTCCCTGTCTTGGCCCTGCTCAGAAGCCTGGGGTCCGCCCGGTGTCTCCTCCCCGACCCCAGGGCCGGTCAGCAGCCTAGCCCCGTCAGCGTCGCCACCACTCCTCTCTCAAGCCGCACCCCGCACCCCGCCCTACCGGCCAGTCCCCACCGTCACGTGACTTTGGGTGCTGGGGTCAGCCTCGCAGCACGGAGCTTGAAGGACCTTGCTGGCGGGGTCCGCTGCTGTGTGCTCAGCACGAGGACCGGGCGGGACAGAGTGGACACAGCAAACATCGTGGACGAGGGAGCGGGTGCTGCCGGCCTGCGTCTGCCGCGGCGCAGCCCAGGCTCCCTCCTCCGGGCCCTCGGCTGTGCTCACGGTTGCTGATGGCCTCTGTCTGCGCAGGCCCCTGTCTGCGTCCTGGCCCCGCTCCCGGCTGGCACAGAGGGAAGGAGGCACTGCGGCCTGTGCGGGGTGCATCTCAGGGGCCAGACCCCTGGGGGAGGCTGCCGTGTGCCTCCCGTGGCCGGCGGGACCTGGGGGCTGGGAGAGCGGAGCTGGGCGGGCGTCTGGCTCAGCACCTTCCTCCAGCCCTGCAGTGGCTCCCTGCCCCCAGCGACACGCCTCCCGTCGCCTGCCCGGAGGACACCTGTTGGGACCTGGATTGGGGTGGTAGGGACGGGTTGGGGGAGTCACTGCTGGGGTCGCAGATGAGGGAGCCAGGCAGACCCGCCCGGGGTCTCAGCTCAGCCACTGAGAATGCGTTCGGGAAACTCCCTCACCAGCCTGCACCTCAGCCCCTTCATCTGTAAAATGGGGCACTGGCCTCCCCCGTGGGATCTCGGGAGGGCGGGATGAGAGGCTGGTGGGATGCCGGTACCTGCTTGCTAAACGTGCGCATTCTGGGTGCACCAGGGGCTCACGATGACCCACCGTTTGAGCTCCCGACAGGGAGCCTTCCCTTGGCGTCATTTCCCGCAGGGATCCACCTACACCAGTTTAGTCTGACTTGGGCGCAGAGAATTGCCTGAATTGGAAGAGCAGCCCCGGGCGGCTTTAGGCGCCCCGGAAGCCGGTTTGTGCCGAGTCAGCTCCGCGGCACATGAGCAGTACAGCCCGAGGGCCGTCTCCCTGGGTCTTGGCTGTCCAACCTGTGCGGCGCTGTCCCCTTCCTCGACACGAGTGATGGAAACCGGGAGGAACGGGAGCGACCTATGTGAAGGGCTGAAGGAAAATAACTGCCAATAAAACCCCAGTGGTTCCTTCTTTGGGAAAAATCAACGGGGGATGTCAAAGGTGCGTGGAAGTGTGAAGAACCGAGAACAGTCATGGCGATCTTGCAAAAGCAGACCTACGCTGGAGGGACTCACTGACAGGGTTCATCCCTGTGATAAAGGGGCGTAATCGAGCCGGGGAGGTGTTGGCACCCAGACAGGCAGCCAGACCGAGAGGGCGGGACATCCAGTGCAGACCCCAAGTCCCTGCGCTGATGGGGGAGGAAGGCGCCTCTGCAGGGGAAGCGTGCACTTTCCCGTTCAGGTGCATGTCTTTGGGAAAGTGAGCCTCGCCCCCGGCTCTCCGCACACCCCAGCTCAGTCTATGATGGACCGCAGATCCGAACGTGGAGGTCAGAACAGGAAGCCTTTTGGAAGACAACGTAGAACACCATCTTCAGGGCTCGGGTGGGCGGGGGGGAAGGCAGAGGTTTCTGCACCGGGACACGTACGTGAGTCCTACTCATAAAGACAGCATTGTAAGTTGGGCTGTAGTAGAATTAAGGATGTCGCCCATCAAAAGCTACCGGTAAGAAAAGGAACCAGCGAGCTGAAAACGGAGGTGTTCGCAGTACGTACAATGGACAAAAATATCTGAATCTACAATAAAGAACAACTGCAAACCATTAAGAAAAAGGCAGATAAAACATACAAACGGGGAAAAGGCTTTAAAGAGACACCTCAGGAAAGAGGATATTCAAAGGATCGGGAAACCTGAAGAGGTGCTCAGCTTTCTCAGTCCGCGGGGAAATGCAGATTGAACCACACGCAGGGTCATTCAGCACCCAGCAGAAAGAAGTCCTGAAATACACCAGACGTTCCAAGTGCTGCGTCAGCCGGAGCTCGTGGGGCGCCGCTGCCGCTGGGGCAGGCGGGTTCTGGCGCTTTGAGCCAAAGTTTGGGTCACACCGTCTGGCAGCATCTGCTGGCCGGCGACTCAGCACTCCCACTCCCGGGTGGACACCCAGCAAAAACGCGCACGTCGGGCACCCACTGGAAACCACTTAGGTGTCTCCGACAGCGAGTGGCCGACCTGAGTGCGAGGGAGAACCGCACAGCAGTGACACGGCCTCGCATGGCACACAGCGTGGGTGGGTCCTGGGCGCGGGACTGCTGCGCGGGGCAGCCGGACAGAGGAGATGTGTCGTGTGTGCCGCCTTTGAGAAGGTCCCGCCCAGGCAAGGCCATCTGCGCCTGCGGGAGAAGGATGTGCTGCTTTCAGGAGGGATGTGCTTGCGGGGGGCGGGCAGAGGCCTCAGAGCGCAGGTGCTGGTCTGTGTTTTCTGATCTGGGCAGCGGCTGCACGGCTGTGGCCGCTTCATGAAACTTCGTCCAGCTGCCCAGTGAGGGTATTTTCTCTAGCTACTTAAGAAATTTACCAAATACTCCCCCCAACTCAGGGCTGCGCAGTGAGACAATTCACAAGACTCCCCGGCACACAGGCGTGTTGGGAGAACCACGTGAGATGCCCGTCCACACGCACCGGGACTTCGAGTTCATTTATTTAACAAATACTCTCAGAACTCCTGCTCTGGGCTGGGTCCTGTTCTAGGCTCGGAGGAAGCGATCTCGAGGAATCCAAGCTGAGCCCCGCCAAGCTGACCGCTAGGAGCTCACCATCCAGTGAAGGGTGCCCGGTGACTTGCACCCTGGGTTCTCACTCTGTGCCAGGCTCTGAAATGGTGCTGCAGACACAGCCCCTGTCCCCACGCTGCTCCTGGGCTGACGAGGACTCAAAGGTGACAAGTGTCACCAGCGGCAGAACCAGGGCCGTGGGAGCCCAGAGGAGTGTCGGACCCAGGCTGGGGAGGGGTGAATCTGGGAAGGCTTCCACGGGGAGGTGACCCTGGGATGAGCCTGAAGAACGTGTAGGAGGCTGGGGCTGGACTGGGGGTTGGTGTTGCCTCTGGGCCAGGGAGCAGGGGGTCCCGCTGCCTGCAGTATTCTTTCACCAAAATACTCATGCAGCTCACTCACTGCTCCCTCTCAGGCTTGGCTCAAATATCCTCCCCCGGGCCAGATGATCTGAGGCGGTTCACTTTTGCTTCTAGAAACAGGACTTTGTGTTCTGCCTGGCTGGACCCCAGGAGTCCGGCCCAGGGCCTGGTATGTCCTAGCAGCTCAAGAAATATTTGTCTAGCTGATGCTTGGTCAGCTGGCTGACGTAGCAGCCAGGACCTCCGTGCTCTGGGCCGGCTTTTCTGTGCTTGTGAGATGGGCCTTTCGGCCAAAAATATGCCAGATTTTGCTGCTGGTGCTCGAGGTCCCAGTCTCAGCACTAACACTTAAATGTTCTGTGATTTTGGTCAGAACGTGTCTCTTCTCTGAGTCCTGGTTTCCCTTGTGTTTCAAGGGAGCTACACGTGCACCCTACGCTTGGTCAGAGCCCGGCATACAGCAGGTGCTCAGCGGCTGCAGAAGACACTGTTATTTTGTACGAGGCCATTTATTGGAAGGATTGGGCTGCCTGAGTCTTGGCCAGTCAGGGCCATGGCCACCGGCTTCGGCATGAGCACCCCTAGAGGCCGACACGTTGACCGGCACAGCCGGTGAGACCCTTCTGTGCCGCTTGTCTGGGCTCGGATCTCGTGACCCGGAATACACCGCAGGCTGCCTGTGACTACCCCCACCTGCTACCTGCCACCCCCAATCCCCCGCTCCACCCGGAGGCCGCCAGCTACACCAACATTGTCTTCTATTTGTAAACTGTCTGCTTTCCTTCTGCTGAAGACAGGAGAGACGCAAGTGGTGGGGGCCTGGCCCAGACTCTCTGCAGACGGGACAGACCCCTCCTGGCCTCTGTCCCTGACAGCCTGGCCTTCGTGCTCCTCTGGCTTCCCTGGGGCCTCTTACACAGCCATCAGGAAGGTTCCCTGCGGGTGCCGAAGCTGAGGGGATCAACTGCTAAGAGGGAACGGTTTGCCGAGGGCTCTGGGCCAGGGCTAGCTCGGGGTCATGCTGGCCCAGCAGGGTCAGCCTCAGGAAGACGGCCTGTGCTTGGCCTGGGACCGTGAGTTGCCTGGAGCTGAGAGGCCTGAGGGCCCTGGGGGTTGGGCATCCTGTGGAGCTGCAGGCCCAGGTCCACCCGGGGCCACTCAGCGCCTGAGGGGGGTGGCTGGTGCCAAGTCCATTGTGACCCTGAGAGATGATGGGGGTCACGGGCAGAAGTTTGCAGATGGATGTGCTGCCTCTGAAGACAAGGAAGATGGTTGGGGAAGGAAGGCTTAACTTTGGGAGGGGAGGTTCCCTTTGGACCGTGTGAAAAGTCAGTCTGATTAGACAGGTTTACATTCTTTCCTTTTCACACTGTCGTGTCTTTTAATTTCTTAACCTTCGGAGGGAATTTCATGATTCTTTACAACTTTGGCAGGAGGACCAAAGAGGGAAACGAGGGGTGGGGAGATAAACGGCAGTGGGGTTTGCTCCTTGCCCCTCTGATAGCCCAGGGCAGCCTGGCAGCATCAACAGCACATCGAGAGGGGGTTGGATGGCTGCGGTGGGGCCTGGGCCTTGGACAGAATGTCTGTGAGCTGCCTAGGTAGGTTCACGGGGCCATAGGGAGCACTGGAAAGGCCCCTCCTCCAGGAAGGGAGCAGTGGTTCAAGGGACAGGATGGGTCCTATAGGTAAACACCCCTATGTTTGCAGTACTCAAGAGGGAGGATAAAGCTGACAGTTGAGGCACATTCATAGAAGCTACCACTTATTGAGAGCATTACATTCTCTCATTCAATTTCCATAATGGCACTGCAAATGGGGACAGTTACTTCCATTGTATAGGTGAAGAAACAGACCAAGAGAAGTGAACTGACTTGCCCATGTTACACAGCAGGTAAGCAGCAACGCATTGATTTAACCTGATCAGACTCCAGAGTGCAGGCTCCTTCTGATGCTCCACACTGCCTTTTATTACGACTGAGCTCACAACGCAAACGCAGACATATTCAGCCAAGGTTGAAGTGCACTGGCTTATGCAAAAGGGGAAACTGCCTTCTGCACTCCTTCTGTGGAAATGGAGCCTGACTTTTTGTTCCCCTTCCAGTTCCAGGCTGTGAACTCCAGGAAGAGAGAGACTGGGTCTTTCTTGATTACCACTGAATCCCCAGTGTCTGGAATGGGTTTGGTGCATAATAGGTGCTCAATAAATATTTGTGGAATGAATGAATGAATGTACCTGTGGGGATGTAGGATCTATCCTCACAGTTACCCATCTTTCCACCCATCCATCCACCCATCCATCAATCCATCCAACCACCCACTCATCCATCCATCCATCCAACCACCCACTCATCCATCTATCCATCCATCCTTTATCTACCCACCATCCACCTGTCTATCCATTCACTCTCCCTTCCTTTCTTCCTCCTTCCCTCCCTCCTACCCTCCCTGCTTTCTTCCTTCAGTCCAGCAAGATGTTATTGAACCAGGGACATTTCATGTGCTAAGCACTGTGTTATCCCAAGCGGTGTCCCTAGTGACATTTGCAGTAATGTAACCTTGTAACGGTGTAACCCGCGCTACCAAGCAGACAACTTCTTGAGAAGCCTGGCGTCTCTCCTAGCTGATTTCAGACATTGCATGAGGGCTTAGTGTACAGGGGGAGCCTCTTCTTGATGACGATGCTCTGTCACCCAGTTCATTAGTGTCTGGAAAGAGAACGAACTTGAACAACTGCAGAAGGTGCCTAGTACTGGGTGACTGGTCATAATTACCAGACAGCCTTCAGTGCAGCTCTAACTGGTTGGGTGGCCCAGTGTTGCAGCCGCATAGCATTTGTTCCAAATGAACCATTAGCAATGAGTTATTTCCAGGATTTAAAAAAGGAGACAGCAGGAAGCCGCTTGACAGGTGAGACGGGACAGAAGCCTCCAGCAGACACAGGCAGCTTTTGGTTTCCTGCTGCCATGATTCATCCAGAAATTTATTTTGAAATTCATTTCTATCCAGTGGTAATCAGGGCCAGACCCTGGGGAAGTTCTCTCCCTTCGTGCCAGGGAGGGAGGAGGGGGAGGGAGCTGAGGGAAGGGGGGCCATTTGGAGGGGAGGGGCACAGTCTCCTGGGTTTGGGAGGCAGTGGCAGGCATGTCCCAGCCCTCTCACCAACCTGCTGTGTGAGGTCGGGGCCCCCACCCTCTCTGGGCCTCCAAGTCCTCGCCTGAGGACAGGTTGGGTGGCTCTCTCGTCCTTCCAGCTCAGGTGTCCTCTGACGTTGACAGTCTCCTGGGTTCCTGCTCCTTCACAGAGTCTGTTTTCAGCCCCAAGAGGTCATGGCCGGGGAGGGCACAGGCTCTGGGGTCCGGAGCCTTGCCATGCACTCTGAGTAACCTGGGTCAGACCCTTCTGCCCTTACCTGCACAGGTGCCCAGGGCAGCACCTCCTGTCTGCAGGAAGGAGGGAGGGTATGGCGGGGCTGCTGGGGGGGACAGGGGCTGGGATGGAGGCCCTGCAGGTTCTGTGCACCCCTGGGGCCAAATAACAGAGGGGAGCCCCAGGCGCCTGTTGAGGGGGTCCGCTCCGCTTTGTCTCCAGCCCCTTCACCCAGAAAGCCCCAAAGACATCCTGGTGGAGGCTTGTCCCTCCGGCCAGGAGGGGCCCAGGCAATTTGGCCCCCTCGTCCTCCTGCTGGTGGCCAGGCTCGAGGCCACGTCAGCTGCAGGCCCACGGCTGGGAGGCGGCCCCCTCCTCTCAGGATTTTCACGAGGTACAAACTCCTGGCAGGACGCGAAGAGGGCGGGCACCTGGGGAGAGAGAAGGAAAAAGTGACTTCCAAGAACTGAGTTGCATTCAGGAATCTCTTTGCTTTGACAGTGCCCTTTCCCTGTGCTGGCCTTCACTGGCCTGGCTCTGCCCGTCCAGGCTTCAGTTGGGTGTTAGGGCAGAAGGGGGGCAGGAAGCCTGCCGAGGTTCTCCTGACTGGGCTGGTATGGGGTGGACGGCAAAGGGGCTGGGTCAGGGGAGTTAGGGCTCCAGGCGGGACAGCAGAGCAAGGGGTCTAAAATACCTTGGGGCAGTTTAACTTAACTTCCCGTCTGCAAAATGAGAAAGGGCCTTCCCGGTGCAGGGTGGCTGGGAGATGACTGACCGAGGGCACGGAGTAGCCTTTGCTGCGGACGCGTCTCTGCTCACAGCCCGCCTGCAGCCAGGCCCTGACTCTTATGGCGCTCCAAGGTGCTTCTGGGACCCCCAGGTGGTCCACCTGTGGGCGGGGGACAGAAGACAGCGTAGGGGGGCTGCTGTAGGATCGTCTAGAACTTTCTCCAGTTCTTTCCAACCCTGGTGATCTGAGTGTAGGGTGGGATTGTGCCCGTGCTCTGGGGTCATTTGCCTGTTTCTGTCCCAGTGCTTCCTCGGCCGAGGACACGGGCAGGGGTGAGCGGTGCCCACCCTCTGGGAGATGGGAGGCGAGTGAGTCGCATTAGGGACTGAAGCACCGTTCTAGGAAGACAAAAGGACCCTCTGCTGAACCATCATGCTCGGCACCACGTCTGACCTGTGTTGGGGGCTGAGCAGACTTGGGGAGTGGATGAGAGAACCCCGCCCCCCGTGGTCAGCAGGACCACAGCCCCGTTTCTGGAGGGCTCAGAGGCACCTGGCACCTTGGCTGTGAGATGACTCATTCAGCCGCTTTCTGGGTAGTCCTGGATCCTGCAATCAATCTCTTGGAATGTCGTCTTCAGAGAGCCAGACGGATTGTGCCAACTAGAGCTCTGGGCGGGAGTGGGGGCTGGCGTGATCGCCCTTCTGGGGCACCAACTTTGTGAGACCCTGGGTGAGCCCCTTCTCTTGGGGCCTGCGTTTCCCCATCTGTAGAGGGATGGGGAATGAGGACCATCCTCTGAGCCTCTGGTGGGAAGGAGATGCGGCACAGAACTCTGGTGCAGAGTCGTGTTGGGGAAGGAGTGGGCTTGGTGAGACCCCAAGAGACGGGCTGAAGGGAAGAGCAGGTGAAGTTGGAGCTGCAGGCATGGCCAGTGAAGTGGAGTGGAGGTACTGGAGTAGAAAATTAGGAATGTTCCTTAAAGGGGGACAGATAGCGGGTGCTCACCCCCTTAACCTCTCCTCTTCCCTTCTTATTGGCTGGGATGCATATGTGCTAGTCGGAGCTGTAGCAGCCAGATTGTGACTTTGAAGATACATACCGCACAGTGAGTATGTGGAAGCAGGAAGGGAGCAGGCTCTGGGGTCTCCGCTGACCTCATGTCTCCTGACATCTTTTACCTGAGAAAGTAAACTGCTGTACTCTTTAAGCCATTTAATTCTGTTTTCTGTTGTGTGCAGCCATACCTGGTCCTACCTTGCTTGGCCATCCTTGGGGCTCAACTGGATATAGGACCAGATGGTACGAGCAGAAGGGAAGGAGGGGAGGAAACGTTAGGGGTTCCAGAAAGAATGTGAAGTAGCTAATGGAGAAGCCAATTCAGCATGTCTTTACTATTTTGTAGGAAATCCTGTCTGGGCTAAGCCTACCAGTATTACCAATATCAGGAATGAGAGAGGTGACGTCACTACAGATTTCACAGATATTAAAAGGAAAATAGGGAATAGTACGTACAACTTCATAAAACGCAACAACTTAGCTACAATGGACACATTCCTTGAAAGACATGAACTACCGAAGCTTAAGAAGAAAAAGATTCTCTTTTCAGAGTGTAGCCCTATAGCTATTAGAGAAATTGAATTAGTAATTGAAACCTCCCCAAAGAGAAAATTCAGGCCCAGGTGGTTTCACTGGAAAATGCTACCAAAATCTAAGGAAGAAATAACACCAATTATCCCCAGACTCTTCTGGAAAATAGAAGAGGAAGGAATATTTCTCAACTCCTTCTATGAAGCCAGCCTTATCCTGATACCAAAACCAGACAACAACATTACAGAAAGTACAGACTAACTTCTCTTATGAACATAAGTGAAAAAAATTTAAACAAATTGAATGCAATAATATATAAATAGAATAATATGTTATGACCAAGCCAGATTTATCCCAGGAATGCAAGGTTGGTTTAACATTTTAAAAGCAATTGATGTAATTTACCACATTAATAAGCTGAAAATGAAAAAACACATGATCATCTCAATAGACGCAAAAAAAGCTTTGATAAAACCCAACATGTATCTTTGATAAAAACTCTCAGCACACTAGGAATAGAAGGGAACTTCCTTCAGCTGATCAAGGACACCTACAAAACACCCCTGTTCATATCGTACTTTGTGGAGGAAGACAGACTGCCTCTGAGAAGAGGGACAGGACAAGGTTATATGCTGCCCCACTCCTGGTCAGCATTGTACTGAAGGCCGGCCAGTGCAAAGAGGCAACAGAAAGAAATAAAGGGCATGCGTATTGGAAATGAAGAAGTAAAGCTGTCTTTTTCACATACACCATGGTCATCTATGTAGGAAATCTGATGGAATCTACAAAAAAAGCTATTAGAACGAATAAGTAAGGTTGCAGGATACAAGTTCAATATATAAAGCCATTTTTAATACACTAGCAATGAATGATTGGAAATTGAAATATAAAAGAACCATTTACGAGAACATCAAAAAGTACGAAATAGGAATAAATCTGACGAAAGAGCTGAAAGGCTGGTGCACTGAAAACCGCAAAATACTGCTGAAAGTAAAGACCTGAAGACACAGAAGAGGTTAAGATGACACTTCTCCCCAAATTTATCTGTAGATTCGACGTAATCCCGGGCAAGCTCTCAGTGGGCTTTTTAGTAGAAATTGACAAACCGATTCTAAAATTCATACGGAAATGCAAAAGACCCAAAGTGTCCAAAACAAGTTGAAAAGAACGAAGCTGGGAGTTCCCTGGTGGCCCAGCGGTTAGGGCTTGGTGCTTTCACTGCCCAGGACGCTGGTTCAGTCCCTGGTTGGAGAACTAAGGTCCTGCAAGCCACGTGGTACAGCCAAACAAACAAACAAAGTGAAGCTGAAGTGTCCACTATTTGAAGGAGGACACACACAACACGGTGTCTCATGGCATCCTTTCCATGAGCCCAAGAGGAAGCAGGTGTAGGGAAGTTGTTGCCTTACCCAGATCCCACAGCTCGTGGGTGCTGGGCTGGCGGCTCAGGTGGGCGGGACCGTGCCCGCTCTGCTCACTTCTGCATCCTCAGCTTCTAGCCTCGTGCCTGGCACATAGCAAGGGCTTAGCAAATAATAGTAGTAAGAATCATAACAGCCAATGGTCAGTGTGCACCTTCTCCACACCTGGCACTGTCTAAGCACTTTATATCAATATCAACCCTGCGTAGACAGAGCGGGAGCGGCAGAAGGCATTTTTCCTCACCAGTCTCCTTAAGGAGGGATTTTCCTAAACCTGCCTGGAGGAGAGAGCTCTTCCCTGCTGGGGGAGCAGGCCGTGCACAAGCTTCTCCGCTCTCTGTCCCCTCTGAGTTTGCAGCGTGGTCGGACGTGTCCCCTCCAAGTTCGCAGCGTGGTCAGCTCCACCTGGTGGCTGGGTTTTGGGGCAGCCCCGACAGGAGGCCTGCAGGGGTCACTGCTGCCTGTGGCCCGACGATAGCCTAACCCTGGTGGGCGGCACTAGGATGCCACTGCTGCTACCCATCCCAGGATTGTTCTTCTGAATCCAGTCTTGTTTGTCTGTTTTAAGTAATAAAGCTGATGCTTTATTCCCAATCCCACCTACCTGATTTCTTTGTCCGCAGTTGGCTCCAGTCTTGGGCAGGACACACGAGCTTGATCAGTGAAGACCTCCTCCCTCCGGGAAGTAATCCACATGCCATCCCTATGGGGCAGGCACTATTTTTTTTTTTTTTTGGCTGCATTGGGTCTTCTTTGCTGTGTGTGGGCTTTCTCTAGTTGTGGCGAGCAGGGGCTGCTCTTCGTTGCAGTACATGGGCTCTAGGCACGCGGGCTTCAGTAGCTGTGGAGTGTGGGCTCAGTAGTTGTGACTCGCGGGCTCTAGAGCGCAGGCTTCAGTAGCTGTGGAGTGTGGGCTCAGTAGCTGTGGCTCGCGGGCTCTAGAGCACAGGCTCAGTAGTTGTGGCGCACGGGCTTAGTTGCTCTGTGGCATGTGGGACCTTCCCGGACCAGGGCTCGAACCCGTGTCCCCTGCATTGGCAGGCGGATTCTTAACCACTGTGCCACCAGGGAAGCCTGCGGGCACTATTATTATCCTCATTTTCCAGATGAAGAAATGGAAGCACAGGGCTTCCCTGGTGGCGCAGTGGTTAAGAGTCCGCCTGCCAATGCAGGGGACACGGGTTCGAGCCCTGGTCCGGGAAGATCCCACATGCCGTGGAGCAACTAGGCCCGTGAGCCACAACTACTGAGCCTGCGCGTCTGGAGCCTGTGCTCCGCAACAAGAGAGGCCACGATAGTGAGAGGCCCGCGCACCGCCATGAAGAGTGTCCCCTGCTCGCCGCAACTAGAGAAAGCCCTCACGCAGAAACAAAGACCCAACACAGCCAAAAATAAATAAAAAAAAATTGAAATAAATCACATTTCACTTAAAAAAAAAAGGAAAGAAAGAAAGAAATTGAAGCACAGAGCGATGAACAAATGAATGAATGGATGGATGAACAAATGAAAGGCCAGTTTGCCTCCTGGGCTCTACCATGAACTATCTTGCCTTTGACGTGAAGAGCCGGGTTTGGCCGGAGGGAGGTGGATGGGTCAGTAGCTGACTCGGTACAGACCATCTGGGGCTGGACAGCAGCTGCCTTGGGCCTTTTGCTGTGACTGGCCGGACAGAACCCCCCAGGGCCCGTCAGCTCCTCTCTCAGTGATGGGGTCTCGGCCCGGGACTTGGGTGGGCTCCATCTTCTCTGACCCCCTGCTCCTATCACAGGCTGGACACAGAAAGGGCAAGAAAATCGTGTTGAAAGGACCGGTGGGTTTTAAACATGTCAACTTTTCCGTTCTGACTTTTAGTGCAGGAGAGGAAGCTGAAGGCCTGGGTCCCTATGCTGATGCTGCTTGGCTGTGTCCCCAGTGGGGCGACGGGAAACAAGGTGGCAATGAGCAGCCCACCCCCCGCGCCGGGCTCCGGGCTGCTGCCTCGGGAAGGAGAGCGCTCTCAGCAGGAATTCAGCCGCGCTGCTCCGGGGCCATCTGGAGAAACCCTCTGCAGGGCCCGCCCACTAGTGCCTGTACCTCCAGCGGGAGGTTGCCAGGGCTGATTTTCCACTGTGAAAGGAGACGACCTGGAAGGGATGGGGTGGCCACGCGGACTGGAGCCCCGATTCCAAGCCAAGCCCGGGCTGCTCTTCCTTTTAACTGCCTGCTCCCCGCCGCGATGGCCGAAGCTGTGTCCTCTCGCTGTCCTGGGATGCAAACACAAACACCCCCCGGGGCAGTCCCAGTTCCGGCCCCCAGGAAGCCTTCCATCTACTGGGGGAAACAGACAAGGAAAGAGATGGTCACAACACCCACAGTCAGCACTGCAGCTATAATGATCATTTATGGAGTTTTGTAATATTCTAGGAAGCTTATAAAGATTCCTTATTTAATTCTATTTTTTTAAGGTGTCAATTTATTTATTTTAAAATTTATTTATTTTTGGCTGTGTTGGGTCTTCGTTGCTGCATGCGGGCTTTCTCTAGTTGTGGCGAGCGGGGGCTACTCTTCGTTGCAGTGTGTGGGTTTCTCATTGTCATGGCTTCTCTTGTCACGGAGCACGGGCTCTAGGCGCGTGGGCTTCAGTAGTTGTGGCACGCAGGCTCAGTAGTTGTGGCTCATGGGCTCAGTAGCTGTGGCACATGGGCTCAGTAGTTGTGGCTTGTGGGCTCTAGAGCGTAGGCTCAGTAGTTGTGGCGCACAGGCTCAGTAGTTGTGGCTCGTGGGCTCAGTAGCTGTGGCACGTGGGCTCAGTAGTTGTGGCTTGTGGGCTCTAGAGCGCAGGCTCAGTAGTTGGGGCGCATGGGCTTAGTTGCCCTGCGGCATGTGGGGTCTTCCTGGACCAGGGCTGGAACCCGTGTCCCCTGCACTGGCAGGTGGATTCCTAACCTCTGGGCCACCAGGGAAGCCCCTCCTTATTTAATTCTTACCACAACCTTTAGGGCATACATTATTACCCTTGTTTTATAGACAAGGGAACTGAGCTAATAGAAGTTAAGGAATTTTCCCAAGGTCACACAAGTGAAAGAGAAGGATTTCAACCTTTCACGACCTACCCCAGTTTATCAGACTTCATTTCTGTGTTTTCTGCTGTGGCAGAGGGAAGCAGAGAGGCTTCAGGAGCCCACAGGAGACACCAAACCCAGGCCTGGCATCAGAGAAGTCTGCCTGGGAGTAGTGAGCACATCGGGTATTGAAGGATGAATAGGAGTTGGTTAAGGGGGAGGACGGCATTCCGGATCGCAAGTCAGAGAGCTGGTCTTGGCTCCCCTCTGTCATGTAGTGTGGAAAGGGCAGGCACTTTCACAGATGGGGCTGAAATAATTGCTTGTCTGTGTGGGCAATGAAGACATAGGGCCCCATCGTACACAAAGCAAATTCTGGATGCATTGAAGACCTACATGGGAAAAGCAAAACTCCAAAACGTTGAGAAGAACATCCAGGAGAATGTTCTTGTGATCTCAGGTTAGAGAATGCTTTCTTCACCAGGACAGGAAAGTCCAGACCATAAAAGGAAATAGCGGTGTACAGCGTGTGCTGCAGGGTGCCGACAGCACAGTCGGGGTCGTTCACACGGCACATGCCTGCGAAGGGCAGTCTCCGGTGCTCACCGTGCCCTTCCGGAAGCCGGATGCCTCCCTCCTCTCGGCCACGGGCCCCTTCTCCTGCTCATTCTTCGCTCACACTCACTCCTTTCTTCCTTCAACGCGGCTTCTGCCCGGAGGCCTCCTGCTGGGACGTGGCGCCCACTCACTGCTCGGGGGCTCAGCCTGGGATCAGGACACACCACAGCTGAGAGGCCCCAACAGGCGATTCTGCGCAGTTCGCACCATGGGGCTGTCGCAGAATGCTTGTCCCGGGTTCTCGGCAAGCGTTGGGAGACTTCATCGCAGTTTGCCTGGTAGCAGCACCCAGCACGTGCTCATCAGATGTCATCCTGATGCGGACATGCCATTTACGTGGCGAATCCCACGTGGCGCAGGCTGCACGCTCACGCACAGTAGGACCTGTAGGTTTTGGTCCGGGATGAGTTGGTTCTTCCCCATGGACGCCTTGCCCACGTGCTATCCCGGGGTGGGGCTGGCTATCAGGAGGGCTTCCCGGGGGAGGTGTTTCCCAAGGTAACACAAGGTTCAGAATCCATCTGCATGGAGGCCCATGGGACCCACGGAGGCTGAAAACTCACAGCCCCTCAGTAAGGCCCCCCAGGGAACCCTGCTCAAAAGGACGCAGGCCTTCCTGTGAGCCAGAGAAGTTTCTGGGCCGCGGGAGAGGCAAAGGGCAGCAGAGAAAGCAGGACAGAAGGAAAATGCATTTCAAAAAAGGCTCAAGAATTTGCTGCTCAGGAAATATTTCTGGAAAAGTTCAATGGGGCACTGTGTGGAATCTCAAATATTCCCAGTTTAAGAGGAAGGAAGGATTGTGTTCCCAGGGTGTGAGGGCCGGAGAGGCCTCCGGAGCTGGCCTGGGGAGGGCCGAGGTCGGCAGTGGAGGGGGCTCGGGCAGGGAGGGTGCCTGGGGAGGGCAGATATCAGGCCAGAGCTGAGCTCAGAGCGTGGACACTTGGGGCGACCTTGCTCTGCCACTCACTCACCCCGCTTGTGCAGGGCTGCATGGTCCACACCCCCGGGCCCCGGCTTCCTCCTCCAGTGAAGCCCCTGGCGGCACACTGCCCGTGTCAGCTGCAGGAATGATTAACCAGCACAGCGTCCTGACTCTTAGACATGGACCACTGCGAGACGCTCCCTCGTCTACCTGCCGCTAAGAGACAAAACCCGCTGCCCGGAAACCAGACCTGGCGCTTTCATCTCAGCGCCAGACACCACCTTTCTGGAGATACGCTTGGTGGTCGTGAACTGGGCTGCGCGCTGAGAGGGGTCTGGGCGACCGCCTGGCTGAGCTCGAGGGGAGGATGCGGGTGTCCACGGCAAAGTCGGGACAGGCAGTGAGGGTGATGGGCTCATTGCCCGGGTGCTGGAGTCTTCCTGGGGCTCCTTGGGGAAGCAGGGCTGGCCGCTCCGTGCGTCCCCGGCTTCCTCCTGGACCCGGCGTGGTGCCCACACATCACAGGTCGAGTGTTAGGACTCTCGCTTCTGGGGAGCTGGCGTTTCCTCTCCTCCTTGGCCCAGGGATCCAGTCAGCCACCCCAGAGCTGCCCGTGGTCTCCCCCAGCCGTAACCCCTGGCCACCAGTGACTTACTTTCCAACACCACGGTTCTGTCTTTTCCAGAACATCTTATAGATGAAATAGGACATTGGGATGATCTGAATAAGACTTTGAGCAACGACTGTGAAAGAAACCCAAGGGGACAGGGAGGCCTGGAGAATGGCTTCCTTCCTCAGCGAGATGCCCTGGGGACCAGCCCAGGAGTTTCCTGTGTCAGCGGGACCTTCCTTTGTCCACTGGGTGGCTCTCGTTGTACAGATGTAACCTCGTTCGTTTATCTGTTTACCCACTGGAGGACAGTTGGGTTGTCTCAAGCTTATGTCTTGCCAAATGTGGGATGTTTTCAGCAACTATTTCTTGAGATTTTTTTCTGCACTGTCCCCTTCCTCCTCTCTGTCTGGGACTCTGATGACACAAACATTCGACCTTACATTATTCCTCACAGGCCTGTGAAACTTTATTCAGGTTTTTCCTTTTTTTAAAAAAAAAATTTTGGCTGTACTGCGCGGCATGTGGGATCTTAATTCCCCAACCAGGGATCGAACCCGCACCTCCTGCAGAGGGAGCTCGGAGTCTTAACCATGGAACCGCCAGGGAAGTCCATTTTTTTCCTTTTATTAAATTGCATTTTTTATTGAGATATAATTTATGTAACATAAAAGTCACCGTTTTAACCATTTTAAAGTGCACAAATCAGTGGCGTTAGTATCTTCACAGTGTTGTGCGATCATCACCATGATCTAATTCCACAATATTTCTCTCATCCCAGGAGGAAACCCCATGCCTGTTAGTGGTCATTCCCAATTCCCCCTCTCCCTCATCCCCTAATGACCCCTAATCTGCTCTCTGTCTCTATAAGGTTGCCTACTATGAACATTTATAAATGAAATCCACTAATATGTGGCCTCTGTGTCTGTCTTCTTTCAGTCAGCATAATGTTTTCAAAGATTCATCCATGTTGTAGCTATGTCAGTGCATCACTCCTTTTGATGGTTGAATAATCTTCCATCGTCTGGATGGACCACATTAAAAAAAATCTGGGCTTCCCTGGTGGCGCAGTGGTTGAGAGTCCGCCTGCCGGTGCAGGGGACGCGGGTTCGTGCCCCGGTCCGGGAAGATCCCACATGCCACGGAGAGGCTGGGCCCGTGAGCCATGGCCGCTGCGCGTCCGGAGCCTGTGCTCCGCAACGGGAGAGGCCGCAACGGTGAGAGGCCCGCGTACCGCAAAAAAAAAAAAAAAAAAAAAAAAAAAAAAAAAAAAAAGTGGCTGTTTCCACTTTTTGGCTGTTGTGAATAACGCTGCTATGAACATTTCTGTGCGGGTTTTTGTGTGGACCTATGTTTTCATTTCTCTTGTTCCCTTCATTTTTCTTATATACTTAGGAGTAGAATTGCTGTGTCACATGAAAATTCCATGTTTAACTTTTGGAGGCACTGAGAACTTTTCCACAGCGGCTGCCCCATTTTACATGCCCATCACCAGTGCACAAGGGTTCCAATTTCTCCACATCCTAACCAGCACCAGCTGTTTCTGTTTTTGGGGACAGCCATCCTAGTGGGTGTGAAGCGATGTCTCACTGTGGTTTTGATTTGCATCTCCCTGATGACTAATGACGTCGAGCATCTTTTCGCGTGCCTGTTGGCCATTTATACATCTTCTTTGGAGACATGTCTTTCAGATCCTTTGCTCATTTTAAAGTTGGATTATTTGGGTTTTTTATTGTTATATTCTAGACAGCAGATAGTTATCAGATACATGGTTTGCCGATATTTCTTCCCGTTCTGTGTGTTGCCTTTTCACTTCCTTGAGAATGTCCTTGGCAGAAAGTTATTCATTTTTTAAAATAGATCTTTATTGGAGCATAATTGCTTCACAATACCGTGTTAGTCTCTGTTGCACAACAAAGCGAATCAGCCGTATGCACACACATGTCCCCATATCCCCTCCTTCTTGAGCCTCCCTCCCACCCTCCCTATCCCACCCTTCTGGGTCATCGCAAAGCACCGAGCCGATCTCCCTGTGCTATGCTGCCGCTTCCCACCAGCCAACTATTTTACATTCGGTAGTGTATATATATTGATGCTACTCTCACTTCGCTCCAGCTTCGCCTTCCCACCCCATGTCATCAAGTCCATTCTCTATGTCTGCCTCTTTATTCCTGCCCTGCAACTAGGTTCATCAGTACCATTTTTTTTTTTTAGAGCCCATACATATGTGTTAGCATACGGTATTTGGTTTTCTCTTTCTGACTTACTTCACTCTGTATGACAGACTCTAGGTCCATCCACCTCATTATAAATAATTCAGTTTCGTTCCTTTTTATGGCTAATATTCCATTGTATATATGTGCCACATCTTCTTTATCCATTCATCTGTTGATGGACACTTAGGTTGCTTCCATGTCCTGGCTATTGTAAATAGTGCTGCAGTGAACATTGTGGTGCATGTCTCTTTTTGAATTATGGTTTTCCCAGGGTATATGCCCAGTGGTGGGAATGCTGGGTCATATGGTAGTTCTATTTTTACCTTTTTAAGGAACCTCCATACTGTTCTCCATAGTGGTTGTATCAATTTACATTTCCTTCAGCAGTGTAGGAGGTTTCCCTTTTCACCACACCCTGTCCAGCATTTATTGTTTCTAGCTTTTTTGGTAATGGCCCTTCTGACTGGTGTGAGGTGATACTTAATAATACTTTTGATTTGCGTTTCTCTAATAATTAGTGATGTTGAGCATCTTTTCATGTGCCTCTTGGCCACCTGTATGTCTTCCTTGGTGAAATGTCTATTTAGATCTTCCACCTGTTTTTTAACTGGATTGTTTGTTTTTTGGATATTGAGCTCCATGAGCTGTTTGTATATTTTGGAGATTAATCCTTTGTCTGTTGTTTCATTTGCAAATATTTTCTCCCATTCTGAGGGTTGTCTTTTTGTCTTGTTTATGGTTTCCTTTGCTGTACAAAAGCTTTTAAGTTTAATTAAGTCCCATGTGTTTATTTTTGTTTGTATTTCTGTTAGTCTAGGAGGTGAGTCATAAAAGATCTTGCTGTGGTTTATGTCAAAGGGTGTTTTTCCTGTTTTCCTCTAAAAGTTTTATAGTGTCTGGTCTTACATTTAAGTCTTTAATCCATTTGGAGTTTATTTTTGTGTATGGTGTTAGGGAGTGTTCTAACTTCATTCTTTCACATGTAGCTGTCCAGTTTTCCCAGCACCACTTATTGAAGAGGCTGTCTTTTCTCCATTGTATGTTCTTGCCTAGTTTGTCATAAATTAGGCGCCCATATGTGCGTGGGTTTATCTCTGGGCTTTCTCTCCTGTTCCATTGATCTGTATTTCTGTTTTTGTGCCAGTGCCATACTGTCTTGATTACTGTAGCTTTGTGGTATAGTTTGAAGTCGGGGAGCTTATTCTTCCAACTCCATTTTTCTTTCTCAAGATTGCTTTGGCTATTTGGGGTCTTTTGTGTTTCCATAGGAATTGTAAGATTTTATGTTCTAATTCTGTGAAGAATGCCATTGGTAGTTTGATAAGGATTGCATTGAATCTGTAGATTGCTTTGGGTAGTACAGTCATTTTCACAATATTGATTCTTCCAATCCAAGAACTTGGTATATTTCTCTGTCTGTTTATGTTATCTTTGATTTCTTTCATCAGTGTTTTATAGTTTTCTGAGTACAAGTCTTTCACCTCCTTAGGTAGGTTTATTCCTAGGCATTTTATTCCTTTTGTTGCAGTGGTAAATGGAAGTGGGTCCTTAATTTCCCTTTCTGATTTTTCATTGTTGGTGTATAGGAATGCCAGAGATTTCTGTGCCTTAATTTTGTAACCTGCAACCTTACCAAATTCATTGATCAGCTCTAGTAGTTTTCTGGTGGCATCTTTAGGATTTTCTTTGTATAGTACCATGTCATTGGCAAATAGTGACAGTTTTACTTCTTCTTTTCCAATTTGTATTCTTTTTATTTCTTTTTCTTCTCTGATTGCTGTGGCTAGGACTTCCAAAACTATGCTGAATAAGAGTGGCGAGAGTGGACATCCTTGTCTTGTTCCTGATCCTAGTGGAAATGCTTTCAGTTTTTCACCATTGAGTGTGATGCTTGCTGTGGGTTTGTCATATATGGCCTTTATTATGTTGAGGTAGTTTCCCTCTATGCCCACTTTCTGGAGAGTTGTTATCGTAAATGGGTGTTGAATTTTGTCAAAAGCTTTTTCTGCATCTATCGAGATGATCATACGGTTTTTATTCCTTAATTTGTTAATGTGGTGTATCACATTGATTGATTTGTGTATATTGAGGAATCCTTGCATGCCTGGGATAAATCCCACATGATCATGGTGTATGATAATTTTAATGTGCTGTTGGATTCTGTTTGCTAGTATTTTGTTCAGGATTTTTGGTTCTATGTTCACCAGTGATATTGATCTATAATTTTCTTTTTTGTGATATCTTTTTCTGTTTTTGGTATCAGGATGATGGTGGCTTCATAGAATGAATTTGGGAGTATTTCTCACTCTGCAATTTTTTGGAATAGTTTGGGAAGGATGGGTGTTAGCTCTTCTCTAAATGTTTGATAGAATTCGCCTGTGAAGCCACCTGGTCCTGGACTTTTGTTTGTGGAAGATTTTTAATTGCGGGTTCAATTTCATTACCTGTGATAGGTCTGTTTATATTTTCTAATTTTTCAGTCTTGCAAAATTGTACCTTTCCAAGATTTTGTCCATTTATTTGTGGTTGTCCACTTTATTGGCATATAGTTTTTGTAGTAGTCTCTTATAATCCTTTGTATTTCTGCAGTGTCAGTGTGATTTCTCCGTTATCATTTCTAATTTTATTGATTTGCATCCTCTCCCTTTTTTTCTTGATGAGTCTGGCTAAGGGTTTTTCAATTTTGTTTATCTTCTCAAAGAACCAGTTTTTAGTTTTATTGACCTTTGCTATGTTTTCTTCATTTTTATTTCATTTATTTCTGCTCTGCTCATTATGATTTCTTTCCTTCTACTGACTTTGGGTTTTCTTTGTTCTTCTTTCTCTAGTTGTTTTAAGTGTAGGGTAGATTTTTAATTTGAGATTTTTCTTGTTTCTTGAGATTGAATTGCTATAAACTTCCCTCTTAGAACTGCTTTTGCTGCATCCCATAGGTTTTGGGTTGTCGTGTTTCATTGTCATTTGTTTCTATGTATTTTTTAATTTCTTCTTTGATTTCTTCCATGATCTCTTGGTTATTTAGTAGCACACTGGTTAGCCTCCATGTATTTGTGTTTTTTACAGTTTTGTTTTTCCTGTAATTGATTCCCAATCTCATAGAGTTGTGGTCAGAAAAGATGTTTGATATGATTTCAATTTTCTTAACTTTTCTGAGGCTTGATTTGTGACCCACAATGTGATTTATCCTGGAGAATGTTCCATGTGCACTTGAGAAGAAAGTGTATTCTGCCACTTTTGGGTGGAATGTTCTATAAATATCAATTAGATCTATCTGGTCTATTGTGTCATTTAAAGTTTGTGTTTCCTTATTTATTTTCTGTTTGGATGATCTGTCCATTGGTGTAAGTGGGGTGTTAAAGTCCCCTACTATTATTGTGTTACTGTCGATTTCTCCTTTCATGGTTGTTAGCATTTGCCTTATGTATTGAGATGCTCCTGTGTTGGGTGCATAAACATTATAATTGGTATATCTTCTTCTTGGATTGATCCTTTGATCATTATGTACTATCCCTCCTTATCTCTTGTAACACTCTTTATAAATTATTAATTTTGATGGAGTCCAGTGTATATATTTTTTCTTTTATTGATTATGCTTTTGGTTTTATATCTAAAAAAACTGTTGTCAAATCTGAGGTCACAAAGTCTTATACCTATGTTTCGAGTTAGTAGTTTTAGCTCTTACATTGAGGTCTTTGTGTTAATTTTGAGTTAATTTTTGTCTATGGTGTGAGGTAGGGGTCCAAATTCATTATCTTTTGCATGTGGCTGTCCAATTACTCCTCCACTATCTGTTAAAAAGTCTATTCTTTCCCCATTGCATGGTCTCGGTGTCCTTGTGGAAAATCAATTGGCCATAAGTGTATGGGTTATTTCTGGTCTCTAGCTTCTACTCCTTTTGATCTATTTGTTAATCCTCATACCAGAACCACACTGTCTCAATGCTGCTAGCTTGGTAGTAAGTTTTGAAACCATGAAGTGTGCATCCTCCAACTTTGTTATTCTTTTTCAAGGTGGTTTTGGCTATTTGGGCTCCCTTTCAATGAGTTTCAGGGTCAGTGTATCCATTCCTGAAAAATAGCAAGTTAGAATTTTGATGGTGATTGCATTGAATCTGTAGATCATTTTTGGGAGTATTGCCTAAAATATTAAGCCTTCCAATCTATGAACACAAGAAGTCTTCCCATTTATTTAGGCCTTTAATTTCTTTCATCACTATTTTTTTATTTTAATATGTATTTATTTATTTGGTTGTGCCAGGTCTTAGTTGTGGCAAGTGGACTCCTTAGTTGCAGCAGGCAAACTCTTAGTTGTGGCATGCATGTTGGATCTAGTTCCCTGACCAGGATTGAACCCAGGCCTCCTGAGTTGGGAGCATGGAGTCTTATCCACTGCGCCACCAGGGAAGTCCCTCAACACTGTTTTGAAGTTCGGTTAAATTTATTCTTTGGCAAGTATTTCATTCTTTTTGATGTTATCAATGGAATTATTTTCTTGGATTTTCCATGGGTAGTGTATAAGAATACAACATATTTTTGTGTGTTGATCTCATATCCTACCACCTTGCTCCCCTTTTTAGTGACTCAGATGTTTCAGTGGATTCTTAAGGTTTTCTATATATAAGGTCATGCCATATGTGAATCAAGACAGTTTTACTTCTTCTTTTACAATCTGGTTCCCTTTTATCTTTTTCTTCGCTAATTGTCCTGGCTATAACTTCTAGGACGATGTTCAGTAGAAGTGATGCTCTTGCCTTGTTCCTGATCTTAGGGAAAATCATCCAGTCTTCATCACTGAGTATGACGGTAGCTGTGCTTGTCTCATAGACACCCTTAATCAGGTTGAGGAAGTTCCCTCTGTTCCAGTTTGTTGAGTGTTTTCATCATAAAAGGGTGTTGGATTTTATGATCATTTTTTAATCTCTTTTATCTCTTTTGTCCATACTGGATAATTTTTATTGCTCTATCTTCAAGTTCACTCACTTATTCTCCCATCATGTTCATTCTGCTACTGAGTCCATACAATGAGTTTTCTATTTTGATAATTGTATTTATTTTCAGTTCTAACATTTTCATCTAGTTCTTCTTTATATCGTCTATTCCTTTGCCTAGATTTTTAATCTTTTTTTTTCAGTAGTGTTCACCTTTTCTTCTTGGGTTATTTTTGCAATATTTGCCTTAAGTTTTTTTTTTTGTTTTTTTTTTGTTTTTGCTGTACGTGGGAGAGGCCACTCTCACTGTTGTGGCCTCTCCCGTTTCGGAGCACAGGCTCTGGACGCACAGGCCCGGTGGCCATGGCTCACGGGCCCAGCCGCTCCGTGGCATGTGGGATACTCCCGGACCAGGGCATGAACCCGTATCCACTGCATCGGCAGGCGGACTCTCAACCACTGCGCCACCAGGGAAGTCCTGCCTTAAGTTTTATTCAGACAATTATGGCATCTTGGCATTGGTATCTGTTGGTGGTCTCTTCCCAGGTAAGTGGAAGTTTTCCTGGTTCTTCGTATGCCACGTAATTCTGGATTGTATCCTGGACATTCAGAATATTCTGTGATGAGACTCTGAGTCTTGTTTAAGTCCTACGGAGAATATTGATATCTTTGTTGTAGCAGGCAATGGATCCGGCTGGGTCCAGCTCACAAGGATCCACCAGCTTTCTGTGGGTCGTGGTTTTAACAGCAGTTCTGTTTTCCGTCTTTGCAGTGATTTATCCTGTGTGTGCGCCACCCAGTGGCCAGTCCAGGACCTGAGAGGCGGTCTACCTTAAATGGGTTCTCAATGTCTTGTTTGGCTGTTTATGGTCAGATCTACACGTGTGCAGCCCAGGGGGCAAGCCAGGGGTTCAGGAACAGTGTTATGATGTCAGAGTCCAAGTTCCTTCCTCTTCATGATGTTCCCTGAGGTCCCCTCCTCTGTCTTTTAGCTGAAAGGCTAGGGCTCTGTTTACCTTGTTTTGCTATACATTCCCTGAGACTACACCTGAGTCTAGGGCCAAGTAGTAGGAGGACAGGGGAAAAAGCAACTGGTTTTGTCCCACCCTCTTGGGATTTCAGCTCCTCTGACTGGCAGAGGAAGGTGTGGGCACCTGTGGGCTCCCACTGCCACAGCTGTTAGTGCTGCCGCTGTGGTCTGAGAGAAGCCTGGGTACAGCCCACCTGCCAGCACGGGTGGAGGCCTGGCACCTGGAACTCCGTCCTCAGATACAGCCCCCACATTCTCCCTTAGCCGTCGTCAGTCAGGTGCCCACCCACAGGGGCTTCTCCCTGCCCTGCTGAAAGCTCTCCCTACATGCAGGCTTCGTCTTGTTCACCTGGCAGCCCACTGAAGCTCTGAGACAGGCTGAGCCTCAGCTCCACTGCAGGACATCTGCTGGCTGACTCTTTTCAGGGGGAGCAGTATTCCCTGCTCCCCTACCCCCTATACTCCTTCTCTCCCTCCCCTGCTCCTCCCCCACAAGCTCTCCCCTCCTTCTCTCCCCCCTTAGCCCCTGCCTTCCATGTCCACGTGGCACTCAGTCTCACCTGAGCACACCTCACACGCACAGCCCAGGGCTTCTTTGTGTCCATCACCCCGTAGAGTCTGCAGTCCTTAAGGAAAGAACTCTTAGAAAACCAAGGCTCAGAGAAGCTGAGGAAGTTACCAAGGTTGCACAGCTCATCACGGCCACAGCTGAGCCTACAAGCTGCATCTGCCACACTCTGCCTTCCTTGCTCTTTGCACCTCAGGCCTCCGGAGAAGTCACTGTCTTCCCTTTTATACTCCACACTAGCTTCCTCCCCTCGGTCCAGGCTGCAGCTTCTAGATAACAGTCAGGGTGAAATACAGGAAGATGCTTCCTGCTGGTGTGCAGAGCCTAAGCAGCAGGGCTACTGCTCCCTCCCTCTATCCCTCCCCCCCTCTTCTCTTCCTATCTTGTTTATCATTTGGATGCCGCATCAATGGCTCACACTGTCCCTGACCTACCAGGGAAACCAAGAGAGATATTCATTCACTCACTCACTCATTCACTTATTCCGGAGACAGGGTCTCTGGGTTACAGCAGAAGACCAGGGTTCCATCTCTGCTCTGTCCTGTGGGACCAGGGCTGGTGGCTCAGCATTCCTGCCTGTCCCTCCCATTTGTCCTGGCTCAGCCCTCCTTCTCCCTGTGGAAGGTGTGCCCGGTGGCCTCATGGTGCCCTTGTCACAGCTGCAATTTTCCATGTGGGTGGGCAAGTGTTTGCTAGGGCCCACCACCCCACCCCCTAGAACTGTAAGTCCTCTGAGGGCAGGCATTGGATCTGGTTTTCTGCACCACGACCCCACCCCTGGCACATAGTAGGTGCTCAATAAAAAAAATGATTGAATTGGAAACTTATTTTGGGGGGTTGTGGGGTCCTTTCTTGACCATTCTAGAAGAGGAGGGGCAAGAGTGTACCTGGACACCTCTGGCAAAGCGTCCTGCCCCTTTCCGAGGTCTCACTTTACCAGGTCATCTCGCAACCCTTACGCTCCACCCCCACCCAGAATCCAGTCTCCACCAAGCGTCTGAGTCCACAGGGCAGAACCCTCACCGAGGCCGGTCCTGAGCCTCCCCCTTCCCACCGCCCACTTCCCTGGACAAGTGTCCTGGGGCCGCACGGCAAAGCCTCCCCTGAACGCGCTAGTCCCCCATGGATTCCTCCTCCTGCAGTGGAGCCTCAGCCTCTACCTTTTTATTTGGTTTTAGAGTCAGCACACACATTTCTCAGCCCCAAGACAAGAAAAAAAATAATGATGAGGGTAATGACCGGTTACTGCTGCGGGAAGAGTTCTTAGCGCCTCCCGAGCTCTGTCTCACCTAGTCCCCTCGGCAGCCCTAGGAGGAGGGTTGTTATGACCCTGTTTTACAGGGGAGGGAAATGAAGCACAGAGAGGTTTAGAAAGTTGCCCAGCATCACACAGCACGGCAGTGCTGCAGTCTGGGCGCGTGGGCACTCTGTGTGTTGTCTCCACAGGTGTGTCCTGTCAACCCCTCCCTAAGTAGCAGAAGCCTGGAATTTCACACTTGGTGGCATCTCCAGGAATTTCCCATGGCTGCAGTAAAAAAACACCACAAATTGAACATCTTTTTTTTTTTGAATTTTATTTATTGTTTTATACAACAGGTTCTTATTAGTTACCTATTTTATACATATTAGCGTATGCATGTCAATGCCAATCTCCCAGTTCATCCCCCCCACCACCACTTTCACCCCTTGGACAAACTGAGCATTTTCAAGGAGCAGACATTTATTCTCTCACGGTTCGGGAGGCCGGAAGTGTGAATTCAAGGTGTCAGCAGGGCTGTTTCCCTCTGAACCCTTCCTGCCTCTTGCAGCTTCTAGTGGCTGCCGGCAACCCTTGGCTTGTGGCTGCAGCCCTCTAATCCCTGCCTCCATCATCATACGGTCTTCCTCTCTGTACGTCTTCTCTCCTTTCCTTCTCTTATAAGGATTTAGGATGCATCCTAATTCAGGGTGATCTCATCTCAAGATCCCTAATTCGAGATGGGGTTGGTGGTCTGGACCGATGGCCTGGACACCCTGGGGTGGGTGCCACGAGCCTGGGCCATCCCCTTCTCTCTCCTGCAGGCAGCGGCGACTGGAGCGCCCATCTTCTGGAGAGCAGGTTGTTAAATACTCAGGAATGTCTGGAGCAGCAGTAAAGGGCTGGTCGCTCTGAATCAGCCTAACTGGGCGTATTTAGCCATGGAAATTGTCAAGCTCTACAGATCAGGGCTATTCCTTCTTCCCTTTCCTGAGGGAGTTTGCCAGCACCCTGCACAGGGAGGAGAGACGGGGTCTACCTATGCTCCCAGCACCTTCTCTTCTGCTAGGCCTCACATCACACCTGCCGCCAGCTTCCGCCCCCCAGAGCACTTGTACTGCCGCTCACGGATTTCAGACAGCTCCATCCGGCAAGCACCTGGGAGCACAGTTCGTGTAATAGCATCTCACACAAAATACGGCTTTGTAACTCTGTTGGTAAGTGAGCACAGTGAGATAGAGGCCCGAGCCCCACAGCTGGCAGGTGGCAGGGCTGCGACTCACCGCCCTGGATGGGGGAAGGCTGAGCTCAGACCCTTCTTATGCCCGGACCTTGCCCCCAGAGCCCAGCAACCGGCCTGGCTGGCCATGGGGCTTGGTGAGTATTTGTTGAGTGGCAGGATAAATGGGTTGAATCCGCCACCTTGCAGGTCCTTCCTGCCTGAGGTTCTCTGATTCCGAGTCTGTCACCTTCTGGAAAGTGTTCCCAGCTGTTCTTCCTGGAACTCAGAGGACAGAGAGCTGCCTGTTCTGAAGGCAGCTGGACCCCAGGGCCCATGGTTGTCAAGTGGTTCTACACGGGGGCCATGTGCCCTTCTGCACCACACTGCATGTGGGGTGAAGGGCCAGGGAGACATGGGGGGCTTTCAGATTTCATTGTGAGCCCTTATCTGTAGCTGCTCTGTACCTACAGTGACGTCAGCTCTCATGAGCAGCTGATCTGTAATTTCCTGGTCTGAAAAACAGAAACCCATCCAGGTATTCAAACAGAGGGGATTTAACACAAGGTGCTGGTCACAGTGCTGGGAGAACTAGAGGGGCAGGGGAAAGGAGGTGATGCCCTGAGATCAGAAGCTGCTCCCTCCACTGGACAGAGCCCCGAGTCCCTGCACAGTGGTGAAGATGCTGTCACAGCTCTGGGTCGGCTGAAACAGTGCTGCCTTGACCGGTGGGGAACACAGCCGAGGCTGCCACTGCTGTCAACTCAGGTGCGTAGAGACACTGTGTGAAACTGGAACAGCAAAGAGTTTGCTTCTCCACCTGCCACCCCACCCCACCCCCATTCCACATCTCCCGCTGCTGGAGCTTAACTGGAGGCCACCTGGCCTGGGAGCCTGAGAAATGCCCCCATCACACAGAACAGGAGTGAGGCTGGGAGTAAAGCAGCAGGTGCCCAGCACAGTGGTTATGTGCTTGTTAAAATACTCCATTTCCCAGCTTCCCCTGTAACCCAGGGTGGTTAAAGAGATGTAATGGAGGTCACTGTATGTGGCTACTGGGAAATCTTAAAAGGGGGACAGGCTACTTGTATATATCCTCTCTCTTTCCTTTCCCCTTCCTTCTGCTTTCTGCCTGGAATTTGAATGTGATGGCTGGAGCTCCAGCAGCCGTTTTGGACCAGGCGGAGACCTAGAAGATATATGTCACTTTCTAAGGACAATGAAACAGAAGGATGGTGCCTGGGTCCCTGATGACCATGGAGCTGCCTACTGCCCTGATTTTTCTTCCCTCTGGACTTTCATATGGGAGAGATGAAACCTCTGTCTTGTTGAGCCACTGACTGGGTTTTCTCTCTTACGCAGCTGAGCCAAATCCTGATTGGTGTCTTGATTTTCATTATCAACCAAAAAAACGGAGACCCAAGTGCCCTGTCTATAAAATGGGGGCAGTATATGTCCATGTAGTCAGTTTATTGGGAAGACTGCATTGCTGGTGGTCAGCCACTGCTTGGCCCCTGGTTTATGAATGCCAGTTCCTCTGGGAAGGGGAGGGGTGGGCAGCCAGGGAAGCTGGGCATCTTTTGTTTGGGAATAAAAAATGGCTCTCACTGGAACTATATGAATTCATGATCAGGTTTCAGGGAGGCAGCTCTTGGCCTGGTGTGGGGATATGGTTCTGCCAAGATATAGGGCTCGGTGCCCAGAGTTTAGTGGGGGGAGGACGCATGTGAGCAGGTGATTATACAGCCCTGACAGGACAGAGAGGGGCATGGAACCATTGGGCTCACCTCCTCCAGACTGAGGAAGGGTCTGTGATTTCCAGGAGGTGAGACCTGAAGGAGGTCAGAGCCAGCCTGAGCAGTGGAGCCTGGAACAGACTGGGGAGAGCACACCAGGCAGAGGGCCTGGCATGTGCAAAGACTCAAGGTGAAGAGGAAGAAGCTCCGAAACGTTCGAATAAGGGGATGAGCCGTCTTACAAGCAAGTGAGCTCCCCATTCCTGGAGGCAGCCAAGTGAAGGCTGATGTCCAAGGAGATGCACAGGACCTGCGTCTGGCTTGAGGAACAGCAGAAGGGAGTAGGAGTCACAGATTCTCCAAGGATTCTTGGGGTGGTGGGAGGACGGGGCTGCCCTGGAAGGGAGGGAACCTGGGAGAGCCTGAGGGTTTGGGGGACCTCAGTGGTGGCGGCTGGGAAGGAGCCGTGCAGAGGGAGGAGGGAGGCTGGGGTCAGCGCTCAGCTGAGAGGTGCCACCCATCAGAGTCCTGCCCCTGGCAGTGGTCCAAGACAGTGGGGGTCTAAGAAGAGGCAGATCCTGGGGGGTCTCCACTCTCAGGGGAGGGCTGGTCTCCAGAAACTCCCAGGACGAGGTCGGTCTGGCCTGCAGGTGGTAAGATCTTCCAAGCCAAGGTGCCCTTTGCCACCTGGGGGTGTGTGTGCAGAGAGGTCCCCAAGTGGTCAGTGAAGTCTTACGCTGCTTGTAGGCAAAGCTGCTGCTGGTGGAGGGGCCCCGGCCCTGCAGTCCCTCCAGCTGTGCTGGCATCACTGCTATGAGCCACTGAAGTTGGGGACCATGGTGCGTCTGCTATATGCCTTGTGCCCAGCGAGGGCCAGCCCGGAACACGTTTGTTGAATGAATGCAAGACCCTGATACTCATCCAGTAACTCACCAGAGGCCTCAGCTGTTCTCTTCGCCAGCGGAGGCTCTGCTTTCTGGAGTATGAAAGGGGATGAGGCCCCTTTTCTTCCAGGGTGGTTGTGAGGATTGAATGAGAAATGCATCTAAGTAAGAGATCCTCAGGGTCCCCATGTCCCGCCCATAAAAGGAGGGACAGGATGAGCCATGGCTAAGGGCGTGCTGTGGCATCCCAGGATCGCAGAGCTGGGGCCTGGCCCAGATTCCGGGGCAGCTGGGCGGGGAGTGAGCCCCACAGCCAGAAGCCAGGCCAGACTCTGCCACATCAGCCATGCTGCCCAACGTGGCGCTGCCTCCAGACCAGCTGTTTCCCACATTAGCCGCCCCCTGGGCAGGCCTCCAACTCTTGACAAATGGGAAGGAAGGGGTCCTGGGAGCCTTGCAAGCATTCAGTGTGGTCTCGGGGGTGCAGGTGGCCCGCAGTGAGGGTTCTGGGCTGTGACCGCCTCCACCAGGGCCCAAGGGTCACGTTCCTTGCAAGTGCACCCCCTCTGACCTCTGGGCCCTGGCCTCCCTGCCCGTGGGCTCTAGCAGGCCTGGCTGGGCCGGCTGGGCCCCGGAGACAGCTGCGTGGAGTCAGGGCCGTGGCCAATGCTGCAGGGCTGGGCACTGACCACAGCCCTGCTAATCAGACCTCAGTGGCTGAAAACCTGGGCCAGTGTCTCCAACGACTGTGCCCACGGTACGTGTGCTAATTCCTGCTAAGTGCTCAAGGTGAGGGGTGAGGCTGCATGAGTGAGTGGCAGGTGTGAAGGCAGAACCCTGAGGTGACCCCAGGATGCCATTCCCTGGTGTGTGAGCTGAGATCATCAGCGCCCCTGGAATGTGGGCCCAGCCCATGAATCTGATAAGACTTCACTCTTGACTTCAAGAAAGGGGAAGTATCCTGGTGGGCCTGACCTAATCAGGGCTCCTCCTGAAGAGAGGGGTTCTACGTGACGAATGTCTTTTGTTACTGGCTATGGAGGTGGAGGATCACGTGGCCAGGACCCAAGAGCAGGCCCCGGCCCTCAACCCCATGAGCTCAGAAAAGGAGCCCACGTTCCAGGTGGGACTACAGCCTAGCTGTGTGAGACCCTGAGCTCAGGACCCAGCTAAGTCCTGTGCAGACTTCTCACCGACTGGAATGGAGATGATGAATGGATGTCGATTTAGTTGGGTAATTCGTTAGGCAGCGTAAACAATGAATACATAACTAAAAAGGACCCGGAAGCCCCTGTTTCACCTCATGAAGTCCCACTCACCCATCCTCACGGGAGCCAACCAGGGCCCTGCTCATTTCCAGACCACCCAACCCCCAGCCCAGGCTCTGCCTTGAGGGTCTCCCATGGTGTGGATTGAATTAAAGAATTTTCAGAACTGCCTGGTTCCTGGAGCCCCCCCAGGGCAGGCCTGCATCCGGGAGGGGTCTGCCAGGAGAAGCGTCCCTTGGCCGGTGAGGCTGGCTGGCCTGCAGAGGGTGCTGTGGCCCCATCACCCAGGCTGCAGAGGAAGAGACCTCAAGCTGTGCTTCAAGACTGGAAGTGTCCATAAAAGAGCAGGTGCGTGTTTCTCCACGGTGTCTCTGCGGGTGATCATACAGAGAATTGTTCTGAAAACAGTATTTTTGTTTTTTTAAATAGGATCTGCATATCATTAAGAAGTAAAATAAATACACAGGAGATTAAAAACAATTCCTGAGAAAACCATAATTCAAAAAGAGTCATGTACCAAAATGTTCATTGCAGCTCTACTTACAATAGCCCAGAGATGGAAACAACCTAAGTGTCCATCATCGGATGAATGGATAAAGGAGATGTGGCACATATATACAATGGAACATTACTCAGCCATGAAAAGAAACGAAATTGAGCTATTTGTAATGAGGTGGATAGACCTAGAGTCTGTCATACAGAGTGAAGTAAGTCAGAAAGAGAAAGACAAATACCGTATGCTAACACATATATATGGAATTTAAGGAAAAATAATGTCATGAGGAACCTAGGGATAAGACAGGAATAAAGACACAGACCTACTAGAGGATGGACTTGAGGATATGGGGAGGGGGAAGGGTAAGCTGTGACAAAGCGAGAGAGTGGCATGGACATATATACACTAGCAAATGTAAGGTAGATAGCTAGTGGGAAGCAGCCGCATAGCACAGGGAGATCAGCTCGGTGCTTTGTGACCACCTAGAGGGGTGGGAGGGAGGGAGACGCAAGAGGGAAGAGATATGGGAACATATGTATATGTATAGCTGATTCACTTTGTTATAAAGCAGAAACTAACACACCATTGTAAAGCAATTATACTCTAATAAAGATGTAAAAAAAAAAAATCAGACCATGTCCTGTTCCTAGAGAAATCAAAGTTGAACCTTTTGGTGAACCTCATGTCACCTTTTTACGGGTACACACAAATCACCCCCCACGTGCATGTGTGCTCGCCTGCTCACACCTGCACCACACACACACAGACATATGTTCACAGTGAAACCCTATCATAATATGTGATACGTGACTTCATATGTCTTCTCTTTTTGTTAACTCAGTAATAAGCCTGGACAGTTTCCTGGGCCCATGTTGACCTGAACCATGGTTCCCTGGCTTCGCAGCTAATGGTGAGGAAGCAGTCTTTCCTTTTTCCCTGTGTAACTTTGATCATTAGGAACTTGGAACAATGTTTCACATAGTTATGGTTCCTGGCATTTGTATATTTGTATCTCTCTCTCTCTCATTCCAGTTTGTTTACTGCCAGTGTTTCTACTGAGTATTTTTCATCCCTTTAAAAGTCTTCTGAGTGTGGAGATTGGTTCAAGATGGTGGAGTAGAAGGATGTGCTCTCACTCCCTCTTACAAGAACACCAGAATCACAACTCACTGCTGAACAATCGTCAGGAAGACACTGGAACTCAGCAAAAAAGATACCCCATATCCAAAGACAAAGGAGAAGCCACAATGAGATGGTAGGAGGGGTGCAATCACAATAAAATCAAATCCCATAACTGCTGGGTGGGTGACTCACAAACTGGAGAACACTTATACCACAGAAGTCCACGCACTGGAGTGAAGGTTCTGAGCCCCATGTCAGGTTCCCCAATCTGGGGGTCCGGCAACAGAAGGAGGAATTCCTAGAGAATCAGACTTTGAAGGCTAGCGGGATTTGATTGCAGGACTTCGACAGGACTGGGGGAAACAGAGACTCCACTCTTGGAGGGCACACACAAAGTCGTGTGTGCATCAGGACCAAGGGGAAGGAGCAGTGACCCCACAGGAGACTGAACCAGATCTACCTACTAGTGTTGGAGGGTCTCCTGCAGAGGCAGGGGGTGGCTGTGTCTCACCGTGAAGACAAGGAAACTGGCAGCACAAGTTCTGGGGAGTACTCCTTGGCGTGAGCCCTCCCAGAGTCGGCCATTAGACCGACCAAAGAGCCTGGGTATGCTCCAGTGTTGGGTCACCTCAGGCTAAACAACCGACAGGGAGGGAACCCAGCCCCACCCATCAGCAGACAAGTGGATTAAAGTTTTACTGAGCTCTGCCCACCAGAGCAACAGCCAGCTCTACCCACCACCAGTCCCTCCCAACAGGAAACTTGCACTAGTCTCATCCACCAGAGGGCAGACAGCAGAAGCAAGAATAACTACAATCCTGCAGCCTGTGGAACGAAAACCACATTCACAGAAAGACAGACAAGATGAAAAGGGAGAGCACTATGTACCAGATGAAGGAACAAGATAAAACCCCAGAAAAACAACTAAATGAAGTGGAGATAGGCAACCTTCCAGAAAAAGAATTCAGAATAATGACAGTGAAGATGATCCAGGATCTCAGAAAAAGAATGAGGCAAAGATCGAGAAGATGCAAGAAATGTTTAACAAAGATCTAGAAGAATTAAAGAACAAACAAACAGAGATGAACAACACATAACTGAAATGAAAAATACACTAGAAGGAATCAATAGCAGAATAACTGAGGCAGAAGAATGGACAATTGACCTGGAAGACAGAATGGTGGAATTCACTGCTGCGGAACAGAATAAAGAAAAAAGAATGAAAAGAAATGAAGACAGCTTAAGAGACCTCTGGGACAACATAAAATGCAACAACATACGCAGTATAGGGGTCCCAGAAGGAGAAGAGAGAGAGAAAGGACCCAAGAAAATATTAGAAGAGATTATAGTCGGAAACTTCACTAACATGGGAAAGGAAATAGCCACCAAAATCCAGGAAGCACAGAGAGTCCCATACAGGATAAACCCAAGGAGAAACATGCCGAGACACATAGTAATCAAACTGGCAAAAATTAAAGACAAAGAAAAGTTATTGAAAGCAGCAAGGGAAAAACGACAAATAACATACAAGGGAACTCCCATAAGGTTAACAGCTGATTTCTCAGCAGAAACTCTACAAGCCAGAAAGGAGGGGCACGATATACTTAAAGTGATGAAAGGGAAGAACCTACAACCAAGATTACTCTACCCGGCAAGGATCTCATTCAGATTCCATGGAGAAATCAAAAGCTTTACAGACAAGCAAAAGCTAAGAGACTTCAGCACCACCAGCTCTACAATAAATGCTTAAGGAACTTCTCTAAGTGGGAAACACAAGAGAAGAAAAGGACCTACAAAAACAAACCCAAAACAATTAAGAAAATGATAATAGGAACATACATACCGATAATTACCTTAAACGTGAATGGATTAAATGCTCCAACCAAAAGACACAGGCTTGCTGAATGGATACAAAAACAAGACCCATATATATGCTGTCTACAAAAGACGCACTTCAGACCTAGGGACACATTCAGACTGAAAGTGAGGGGATGGAAAAAGATATTCCATGCAAATGGAAATCAAAAGGAAGCTGCAGTAGCAATACTCATATCAGATAAAATAGACTTTAAAGTAAAGAATGTTACAAGAGACAAGGAAGGGCACTACATAATGATCAAGGGATCAATCCAGGAAGAAGATATAACAATTATAAATATATATGCACCCAACATAGGAGCACCTCAATACATAAGGCAACTGCTAACAGCTATAAAAGAGGAAATCGACAGTAACACAATAATAGTGGGGGACTTTAACACCTCACTTACACCAATGGACAGATCATGCAAACAGAAAATAAATACGGAAACAGAAGCTTTAAATGACACAAGAGACCAAATAGATTTAATTGATATTTACAGGACATTCCATCCAAAAACCGCAGATTACACTTTCTTCTCAAGTGTACATGGAACATTCTTGAGGATAGCTCATATCTTTGGTCACAAATCAAGCCTCGGTAAATTTAAGAAAATTGGAATCATATCCAGCATCTTTTCTGACCACAACACTATGAGATTAGAAATCAATTACAGGGAAAAAAACATAAAAAGCACAAACACATGAAGGCTAAACAATACGTTACAAAATAACCAAGAGATCACTGAAGAAATCAAAGAGGAAATCAAAAAATACCTAGAGACAAATGACAATGAAAACACGATGATCCAAAACCTATGGGATGCAGCAAAAGCAGTTCTAAGAGGGAAGTTTATAGCTATACAAGCCTACCTCAAGAAACAAGAAAAATCTCAAATAAACAATCTAACCTTACACCTAAAGGAACCAGAGAAAGAAGAACAAACAAAACCCAAAGTTAGCAGAAGGAAAGAAATCATAAAGATCAGAGCAGAAATAAATGAAATAGAAACAAAGAAAACAATAGCAAAGATCAATAAAACTAAAAGCTGGTTTTTGGAGAAGATAAACAAAATTGATAAACGATTAGCCAGACTCATCAAGAAAAAGAGAGAGAGGACTCAAATCAATAAAATTAGAAATGAAAAAGGAGAAATCACAACTGACACTGCAGAAATACAAAGGATTATAAGAGATTACTACAAACAACTATATGCTAATAAAATGGACAACCTGGAAGAAATGGACAAATTCTTAGAAAAGCACAACCTTCCAAGACTGAACCAGGAAGAAATAGAAAATATGAACAGACCAATCAGAAGTAATGAAATTGAAACTGTGATTAAAAATCTTCCAACAAACAAAAGTCCAGGACCAGATGGCTTCACAGGTGAATCCTATCAAACATTTAGAGAAGAGCTAACACCCATCCTTCTCAAGCTCTTCCAAAAAATTTCAGAGGAAGGAAAATTCCCAAACTCATTCTATGAGGCCACCATCATGCTGATACCAAAACCAGACAAAGATACTACAAAAAAAGAAAATTACAGACGAATATCACTGATGAATATAGATGCAAAAATCCTTAACAAAATACTAGCAAACAGAATCCAACAACACATTAAAAGGATCATACACCATGATCAAGGGGGATTTATCCCAGGGATGCAAGGATTCTTCAATATATGCAAATCAATCAATGTGATACACCATATTAACAAATTGAAGAATAAAAACCATATGATCATCTCAATAGATGCAGAAAAAGCTTTTGACAAAATTCAACACTTATTTATGATAAAAACTCTCCAGAAAGTGGGCATAGAGGAAACCTACCTCAACATAATAAAGGCCATATACAACAAACCCACAGCAAACATCATTCTCAATGATGAAAAACTGAAAGCATTCCCTCTAATATCAGGAACAAGACAAGGTTGTCCACTCTCACCACTATTATTCAACATAGTTTTGGAAGTCCTAGCCACGGCAATCAGAGAACAAAAAGAAATAAAAGGAATACAAATTGGAAAAGAAGTAAAACTGTCACTATATGCAGATGACATGATACTACACATAGAGAATCCTAAAGATGCCACCAGAAAACTACTAGAGCGAATCTATGAATCTAGTCAAGTTGCAGGATACAAAATTAATGCACAGAAATCTCTTGCATTCCTATACACTAATGATGAAAAATCTGAAAGAGAAATTAAGGAAACACTTCCATTTACCATTGTAACAAAAAGAATAAAATACCTAGGATTAAACCTACCTAGGGAGACAAAAGACCTGTATGCAGGAAACTATAAGACACTGTTGAAAGAAATTAAAGATGATACCAAGAAATGGAGAGATATTCCATGTTCTTGGATTGGAAGAATCAATATTGTGAAAATGACTATACTACCCCAAGCAATCTACAGATTCAATGCAATCCCTATCAAATTACCAATGGCATTTTTTACAGAACTAGAACAAAAAAATCTTAAAATTTGTATGGAGACATAAAAGACCCCGAATAGCCAAAGCAGTCTTGAGGGAAAAAAACGGAGCTGGAGGAATCAGACTCCCTGACCTCAGACTACACTACAAAGCTATAGTAATCAAGACAGTATGGTACTGCCTCAAAAACAGAAATATAGATCAATGGAACAGGATAGAAAGCCCAGAGAGAAACTCATACACCTATGGTCAACTAATCTATCACAAAGGAGGCAAGGATATACAATGGAGAAAAGACAGTATCTTCAATAAGTGGTGCCGGGAAAACTGGACAGCTACATGTAAAAGAATGAAATTAGAACACTCCCTAACACCATACACAAAAATAAACTCAAAATTGATTAAAGACCTAAATGTAAGACTGGAACCTATAAAACTCTTAGAGGAAAACATAGGAAGAACACTCTTTGACATAAATCACAGCAAGATCTTTTTTGATCCACCTCCTAGAGTAATGGAAATAAAAACAAAAATAAGTGAATGGGACCTAATGAAACTTAAAAGCTTTTGCAAAGCAAAGGAAACTACAAACAAGACAAAAAGACAACCCTCAGAATGGGAGAAAATATTTGCAAATGAAGCAACAGACAAAGGATTAATCTCCAAAATATACAAACAACTCGTGCAGCTCAATATTAAAGAAACAAACAACCCATCCAAAAACAGGCAGAAGACCTAAATAGACATTTCTCCAAAGAAGACGTACAGATGGCCAAGAAGCACATGAAAAGCTGCTCAACATCACTAATTATTAGAGAAATGCAAATCAAAACTGCAATGAGGTATCACCTCACACCAATTAGAATGGGCATCATCAGAAAATCTACAAACAACAAATGCTGGAGAGGGTGTGGAGAAAAGGGAACCCTCTTGCATTGTTGGTGGGAATGTAAATTGATATAGCCACTATGGAGAACAGTATGGAGGTTCCTTAAAAAAACTAAAAATAGAATTACCATATGACCTAGCAATCCCACTACTGGGCATATACCCAGAGGAAACCATAATTCAAAACGACACATGCACCCCAATGTTCATTGCTGCGCTATTTACAATAGCCAGGTCATGGAATCAACCTAAATGCCCATCAACAGAAGAATGGATAAAGAAGATGTGGTACAAATATGCAATGGAATATTACTCAGCCATAAAAAGGAACGGAATTGGGTCATTTGTAGAGACGTGGGTGGATCTAGAGACTGTCATACAGAGTGAAGTAAGTCAGAAAGAGAAAAACAAATATCGTATATTAACGTATATATGTGGAACCTAGAAAAATGGTACAGATGAACCGGTTTGCAGGGCAGAAATAGAGACACAGATGTAGAGAATAAACGTATGGACACCAAGGGGGGAAAGCAGTGCCTGTGTGATGAACTGGAAGATTGGGATTGACGTGTATACACTGATGTGTATAAAATGGATGACTAATAAGAACCTGCTGTATAAAAAAATAAGTAAAATTAAATTTAAAAAAAGTGATGATTAAATTAAATTAAAATTTAAAAAAAGGTGATGACACCCTCATCACCTAGTTCCTCCCCACTAGGCTGGGCGTGAGGGTCTGAAGGCAGGAGCGAGATGTGAGCATTTTGCTGCAGAAAGGAAGGGTGGGACCCACCCAGTGGGACCCACCCCCGCCCCCGCCCCCACCCCCCTCGCCAGTGTTCCTTCTCCTCAGCGCGGGGTGGGGCCGGCCACCCGGGGTTCTGTGTGGAGGCAGAAAGTAGGTTCCAGGAAGGAACTTGTAGTCTCAAGAAGGTTCTCAGAGAGACAAGCCTTCTCGGTGTGCAGAGAGAGAAATGACTCGCCCCAAAGCCGATAGGATGGAAAGGAAGCCAAGCTGGCCTCAGTCTTCTCATCTGTGAAATGGGACTCATGACTTTCCTGCCTCGCTAGGTCCCAGGCCCTGTCTTCTCATCGGCTGCTGTGGTCCAGAGCAGGCGTTCAGTGGGTATTTATTTAGGAGGAGTGTGGATGGACAAGACCTGGGGGTGCAGACCTGCCGGGTCAGCTCACCCCCCCCCACCCCTACCCCATCCTTCCCAGGATTGGCTTACTGGCTTGGCATAGAATTCAGCTTTTTTTTTTTCCACCGAGAGGGGAACAGGCAGCTCATGTTCAAAAGACCCAAACTCCCACAAGGTGAGCTTTCAGGGAAGGGTTTTTAAAAGACAGCGTGAGGGAGGGGTTCACGGGGTGTGTGATCAGCTCGTGTACAGTTCTCTGATTGGTTGTGCTGAGGTAACTGGGTGACGTTTCGGGAATCTCAGTGATCAGTTTTCTCGCCCCACCTGGTCTGGGGTCTTCTTGCTGGTGGGCAGCCTGCATAACTTCTTCCACCTGCTGGGGGTCTCAGTACCTGCAGAACAGCTCAAGGACACAGCTCAGGATGTTCTCTGAGCCCTTGAGGAGGAACTTAAAGTCCTTGGCTTTGTTTTAGGGCTGAGCTATTATTATTTTGTCTTGCTTGACGGGCTTTCCTTTGTTTCTGCATTTTCTCACTTCTCTGATTCAATCTGCTCTTTGGAACTCAGGGAAGACCTAGGAGGCTAAAGATTTTCTACAAACAAGAGGAGGGGGACACTGGAGGTTCTGTTCCCGGGAAGGCCTCACGGGGTCCTGCTCAGTCTGAGCTCCAAGCCCAGTGTCTCCTCCACACCTCGGGCTGCCCTGTGGGTCAGGACCCTGAAGCTCTCCGAGAAGACACACACTGCCCTGAGGGGGCGACACGTTAGAAAGTGGGCGGGGGGCTCACGGGGCCTCTGCTTTAGCCACCACAGAGCCAGTGCAGGGATGGGACCGGACAGGTACATTTTGATGGAGGGAGGGAGAGAGGGAGGGAGGAAGGAGGTACCATTGGCGCTTAGGGGGTCTGAATGGCATGGTGCTGCAGGGCACCTGGGAACGTGGCCCATGCTTAGCAGGGAGAGGGGCAGCAGAGGATCAAACCAATTAGAGACCTGAGCTTCACCAGATTTGCCGTGGGCGCAAGGGGCCCTCCGCAGAGCTCTGGCCTGGCAGTCACCACCCACACATCTGAGGGCCGCAGCATTCCCTGGAACCCCTCACCTCCTAGGATGGAGGGAAGACCAATGTGCAAACCCCAGCCTCGAGGGGCTGATCGGGGAGACATCTGGGCAAGCAGACAAAAGACCGTGCATTGACTGCTTTGACTCTGATGAGCTGCATGTAACATCTCATCGCTGGTTAAACTTGGTGGCTGTCGTGATGGTCAGTTTTATGGGTCATCTAGGCCAGGCTCTAGATTCCGTCTGTTCAATCAAATGCAAACCTAGATTTTGCTGGGAAGGTATTTGCAGATGCGGTTAAAGTCCAGAATCAGCTGACTTTAAATAAAAGAGATTATCCGAGGTCATCTGGGTGGCCGATCAGGCTCCCTGCCGAGGGAGGAATCCGCCGTGGCCGCGGCCTCACCTAGTGCCCCAGTCCCAGCGGGCTCTTCCCAGCCACCTGCCCCATGGATTCCAGCTTGCCTAGTCAGACCCCACAATCACGTAAGCCAATTCCTTGAAAAAAATCCCTACGACAAACCTCCTGCTGGTTCCGCTTCCCTGGTTGATGGACTGATATGGTGGTTATAATCCAGTAATGAGAACGACACTTTTAAAAATACTCTTTCATTCCACAAGTATTTGCTGAGCACCTACTAAGTGCAGTCTCTGGAAGGACCTGGGGTCCAGCAGCGGGGAGGGGAGCGGGGCCATCTCAGAAAGAGCTGGGCACAGAGGACAGGGGCATGCTGGGCCACTAGCTTCTGAGGGCCCTCGCAGTCTTTGTTGAGTGATGAGTGATGGGCGCTAACACATTTGATCAAATCTCGCTTTGGCCTATGGGTCAGTCTGTTTGATGTGCAATGACTTGTTTCCCTGCCCTATTCACTGGAACCATCTGAGCACCGCCCCCGGCCTCCCGTCTCCAGGAATTCCTTCTTCTCTCCTTGGCCACTGAGGCTTCCCGGGCCTGGCATCACACCCAACCCTTTTCCTGTGGGGTCTCAGCCATTCTTGCAAGAACCACTGAGGGAAACAGCTGTATCTCAGCTCCATCACCAAATACCTGCTAGACCTTGGGTGAATTTTTATCCTCTCTGTGCCTCAATTTCCTCAACTTTAAAATAAAGATAATCGCAATATATACCTCACAGGTGAGAAGATTGAGTGGGATAATATATCCAAAGGACTTAGCTGGTGACTAGAACATGATGGATTCTCATTAAATGTGTATATTGACATCATAACACCAACATCACCCTCATTATCACCACTACCATCAGAGTCACCATCATCATTGTCCTCATCATTATCACCATTATCATTACTAAAACCACTGTCTTCCTCACCATCAACACCATCACCATCATCACCACCATCACCATCATCACCATCATCATCATCATCACCATCGTCACCATCATCACCATCACCATCACCATCATCACGATCATCACCATCACCATCACCATCATCACGATCATCACAATCATCATCACCATCACCATCACCATCATCATCATCATCACCATCATCATCAACATCTGAAAGGTTAAATGGACAGTGATCAAGATGGCTTTGGCTATTCGGGGTCTTCTGTGTTTCCATACAAATTGTAAAATTTTTTGTTCCAATTCTGTGAAAAATGCCGTTGGTAGTTTGATAGGGATTGCATTTAACCTGTAGATTGCTTTGGGTAGTATAGTCATTTTCACTATATTGATTCTTCCAATCCAAGAACATGGTATATCTCTCCATCTGTTTGTGTCACCTTTCATTTCTTTCAACATTGTCTTATAGTTTTCTGCATACAGGTCTTTTACTTCCTTAGGCAGGTTTATTCCTAGGTATTTTATTCTTTTTGTTGTGATGGTAAATGGGAGTGTTTCCTTAATTTCTCTTTCAGGTTTTTCATCATTAGTGTATAGCAATGCAAGAGATTTCTGTGCATTAATTTTGTACCCTGCAACTTTACCAAATTCATTGATTAGTTCTGGGAGCTTTCTGGTGGCATCTTTAGGATTCTCTATGTATAGTATCATGTCATCTGCAAACAGTGACAGTTTTACTTTTTCTTTTCCAATTTGGATTCCTTTTATTTCTTTCCCTTCTCTGATTGCCGTGGCTAGGACTTCCAAAACTATGTTGAATAATAGTGGTGAGAGTGGACATCCTTGTCTCATTCCTGATCATAGAGGAAATGCTTTCAGTTTTTCACCATTGAGAATGATGTTTGCTGTGGGTTTGTCGTATATGGCCTTTATTATGTTGAGGTAGTTTCCCTCTATGCCCACTTTCTGGAGAGTTTTTATCATAAATGGGTGTTGAACTTTGTCAAAAGCTTTTTCTGCATCTATTGAGATGATCATATGATTTCTATTCTTTAATTTGTTAATATGGTGTATCACATTGATTGATTTCCATATAGTGAAGAATCCTTGTATCTCTGGGATAAATCCCCCTTGGTCATGGTGTATGATCTTTTTAATGTATTGCTGGATTCTGTTCGCTAGAATTTTGTTGAAGATTTTTGCATCTATATTCATCAGTGATACTGGTCTGTAATTTTCTTTTTGTGTGTGTGATATCGTTGTCTGGTTTTGGTATCAGGGTGATGGTGGCCTCGTAGAATGAATTTGGGAGTGTTCCTCCCTCTGCAATCTTTTGGAAGAGTTTGAGAAGGATGGGTGTTAGCGCTTCTCTAAATGTTTGATAGAATTCTCCTGTGAAGCCACCTGGTCCTGAACTTTTGTTTGTTGGAAGATTTTTAGTTACGGTTTCAATTTCATTACCTGTGATTGGTCTGTTTATATTTTCTAATTCTTCCTGGTTCAGTCTTTTTTTTTTTTTTTCATCTTTGCTCAATTTTTTTTTAACATCTTTATTGGGGTATAATTGCTTTACAATGGTGTGTTAGTTTCTGCTTTATAACAAAGTGAATCAGTTATACATATACATATGTTCCCATATCTCTTCCCTCTTGTGTCTCCCTCCCTCCCATCCTCCCTATCCCACCCCTCCAGGCAGTCACAAAGCACTGAGCTGATATCCCTCTGCTATGCGGCTGCTTCCCACTAGCTATCTACCTTACGTTTGTTAGTCTTGGAAAGTTGTACCTTTCCAAGAATTTGTCCATTTCTTCCAGGTTGTCCATTTTATTGGCATATAGTTGTTTGTAGTAGTCTCTTAGGATGCTTTGTATTTCTGCAGTGTCAGTTGTAATCTCTCTTTTTTTGTTTCTAATTCTATAGATTTGAGTCCTCTCCCTTTTTTTTCTTGATGAGTCTGGCTAAAGGTTTATCAATTTTGTTTATTTTCTCGAAGAACCAGCTTTTAGTTTTATTGATCTTTGCTACTGTTTTCTTCGTTTCTATTTCATTTCTTTCTGCTCTGATCTTTATGATTTCTTTCCTTCTACTAACTTTTGGTGTTCTTTGCTCTGCTTTTTCTAGTTGCTTTAGGTGTAAGATTAGATTTTTATTTGAGATTTTTCTTGTTCCTTTTAAAAAATTTTTATTTATTTAATTTTGGCTGCATTGGGTCTTCGTTGCTGCACGCGGTCTTTCCTAGTTACAGTGAGCAGGGGCTACTCTTCGTTGTGGTGTGTGGGCTTCTCACTGTGGTGGCTTCTCTTGTTGCAGAGCATGAGCTCTAGGTGCGCGGGCTTCAGTAGTTGCGGCTCACGGGCTCTAGTGCGCAGGCTCAGTAGTTGTGGTGCACGGGCTTAGTTGCTCCGCAGCATGTGGGATCTTCCCGGACCAGAACTCGAACCCGTGTCCCCTGCATTGGCAGGCGGATTCTTAACCACTGCGCCACCAGGGAAGCCCTTTTCTTGTTTCTTGAGGTGAGACTGAATTGCTATAAACTTCCCTCTTAGGACTGCTTTTGCTGCATCCCGTAGGTTTTGGACTATCGTGTTTTTGTTGCCATTTGTTTCTAGGTATGTTTTTATTTCTTCCTTGATTTCTTCAGGGATCTCTTGCTTAGCAGTGCACTGTTTAGCCTCCATGTGTTTGAGTGCTGCCCTGGTTTCATGCAAGGTCTGATTGGGTGAAAATTTCTCTTGGATTTGAAAGCAGATTGGCAGGAAGGAGGAGGCAAGAGGAAACTGCTGCATTTAGTGGAGGGAGGCTGGGCTCGGAGCTGCTTTGATGGCCTCTCTGCGTAGGGATGATAAACATTGGGGTTGGAGCCAGAGTGATTCCCAGCACTCCTGGTTTCTAGTTATGGAGCCTTCCTGAGCCTTCCTTTCCCCAGCTATGAAGTGGGAACCATAACAGAGGCTGTAACTTACCTGAGCCTTCCTTTCCCCAGCTATGAGGTGGGAACCATAATAGAGGCTGTAACTTACCTGAGCCTTCCTTTCCCCAGCTATGAGGTGGGAACCATAATAGAGGCTGTAACTTACCTGAGCCATCCTTTCCCCAGCTATGAGGTGGGAACCATAATAGAGGCTGTAACTTACCTGAGTCTTCCTTTCCCCAGCTGTGAGGTGGGAACCATAATAGAGGCTGTAACTTACCTGAGCCTTCCTTTCCCCAGCTATGAGGTGGGAACCATAATAGAGGCTGTAACTTACCTGAGTCTTCCTTTCCCCAGCTATGAGGTGGGAACCATAATAGAGGCTGTAACTTACCTGAGCCATCCTTTCCCCAGCTATGAGGTGGGAACCATAATAGAGGCTGTAACTTACCTGAGTCTTCCTTTCCCCAGCTGTGAGGTGGGAACCATAATAGAGGCTGTAACTTACCTGAGCCTTCCTTTCCCCAGCTATGAGGTGGGAACCGTAATAGAGGCTGACACTTCTCTCAGTGCTCAGTGTGGTGTGCCGGGCACTGCTCTGAGCCCTTTATGCATATATGTTAGTTTAATCCTAATAGCAGCCGCACAAGGAAGATGCAATTACTATTAATATCCATCACACAGATGAGAAAAGGAGCCCCAGGAGGTCAAGTGACTTGCCCGAGGCCACGTGGCAGGTGATGGGGCCAGTCCGCCCTGCTGCTTCCTCCTGTCCCCTGCCCTCCATCCAGGCCTCACAGCACTGGCACTAGGGAGACTCCCTACTTGCCACACTTTGTTCTTCAGAAAGGGCTAGGCTGGCAGAACCTCCGGGTGAGGGTGGGTAGGAAGGAGTGGGGAAAGGTGGGATGAAGGTTTGTCTTCTGCCTCTTATGTCAGGGCTGCCACTGCAGAGAAGATGCCAAGAAGGTTCCTGGAACCAGTGGCTTCCAAGTGCCTCCCCCTCATCCTTGTCCTGCCAGCTGGTCACCGAAACGATTGGAAGATTCCCACAGAGTGACAAGGTTCGGAAGCCGAGAGGGGTCAGGGGAGGTGGGGAGGGAGAGAGACCCTCTCCTAGAGGCTCCAGGAGCCATGTGGGGCAGCAGAGCCCCAGCTCCAAAGGTGCTTCCAGACTGTAGGACGCTGGGAGCAGCCCCTCCCAAGTTTTCAGCCTTTCTTTCTGTCTCTCTGTCTTTCAGCCTGTCTTTCTGTCTTTCTGTTTCTCTTCCCCCTCCATCTCCTGATGCCCTCCTCTCCTCCTTACCTTTCCTTCCTCATCTCCCTCCTCCCCTCACCCCTCTTCCAGCCCTGTTTCCACTTCTTGCCATGCCTCTTGGTTCAACAAGCATGGATCCAGTCCCTGACCCTGAGCTGGGGGTTGGGGAAGGGGAACGTGACCCAGCCAGTGCGTGCTTTCCCTCTCTAGTTCCCTCCTTGTGACACCGTCTGCCTGGGCTGCACAATTCCCTGCGCCCTCAGTCTCCCTACTCAGAGCCCCCCACAAACCACGGCGCTTTGGTGCCAGAGAATAGGAGGTTGAGGCGCACGGCGAAAGGCATTGGAGGAGGAGTTCACTGGCTGCCCAGCATTCCAGCTGTGCGTGAGTCACCGGGGAGCCTCCCGTGAAGGTGTGACCACTGCACGGACCAACCTGGTCCGGAACAGAGGGGCGCAGAGACCCCTCCCGCCACTCCACGAGAAGGGAAGTAAAGACAAAGCAACAGCCATCAGACCTCTGGGTCCCCCGCACCCTGCTCCCTCCTGCCTAGCTTTGGGGGCTAGACGGTGCCAGGGGCAGATCTGCGCCGGCCGCGGGGACGGCGAGCGCGTTCAGCACCCTGGACAGCGCCACGGGCGGTGGCCTCTGCGGCGGTGTCCGCGCTCCGCCCTCCCGGGAGGCGCCCCGCTCCGCCGCGCAGCGCCTTGGTCAGTGCACTGGAGCCCTGCGCTTGCCGCCGCTCTGAGTGCCGCTCCACACCTGCCCGCCGACTCCGGATCTTCGGACTCTGCAGGCGCGCCCGCTGCCCCGCCGCGCTTTCTCCCGCTCGCACCCGGTCTGTCCCACGCCGTAGCTGGGTGCCTGGCGAATCGCTAGCGCCACGGGCCGGGGAGAGACGGTGCTGCTGGCGCTGGTGTTGGCCGTGTCGCCGCTGTCCAGCGCGCCGCTGCTGCTCTGAGCCTACGGAGCCAGCTGCGCGTGCACCTCCGGCGTCTTCCCGGTGAACCTGTCCCTGGGCCCCGGCTGCTGCCGGCGCCGGACTTGCACTTCACGCTGCTCCGCGTGCTGCGCGGGCGGTCGCCTCGGGGGCCTGGACCGTCGGCTTCCTGGACACTTCCTCGGCTTCCAAGGCTGGCGGTGGGTTTCCCGCTGCGCTGCTCCCTACGCCCTGAGCCAGGGCCCTGCTGTGGTCAGACGTCCCCTTGAACCTGCTGCTGGCCTAGTGGTGGGGAGGGTCGCTGGCCTTTGAGCTCACCGCGCGTCTGCTGGTGGCTCGGCTACCGGCGCCTTCGCGTCCTGCTCGCTGCGCGGGCGCTTCGGGGGCCTTGGCCTCCCTGCTCCACACCGGCCACTCCGCCTGCCGCTCAAGCTGCTGCGGGTGACACTAGGCCACTTTCAGCGCAGCGACGTCGTCCCCACGCAGGTAGCTGACCCACCCCCGCCCCCAGCCCCGAAGGCCGCATCCGAGCTCCTGTACTCCCCTGGCAGGTGGCTCAGAGGACCCTGCGGGCTCCGTCACCTGCTCAGACATTGCACTCAAGGGCTTCCCCTGCGCGCTGATCATGAGCTTCCACGTTGGCTTGTTTATACACTCCTCTGTGTGTCCACACACCCAAAGGCATGGGTGTCTCTCATGTCCCTGTGGAACATGTGTTGCAGCAGACAGGACATTTTGCACCAAGCTGTGAGGTCTGCGCCATGGGGGAGGGTTGCCCCCGCCCTGATGTAGGGGCATCAGCCACGCCCATCCTGGGGCAGGTGGGTGTGGCTCGTGGGTGTGGCTCGGAGCCCTCCCCGGTTCTGTTCTGCTGACCCTGTGCCTTTGCCTGACCTGGGGACTCTCGAGTCTTGGGGAGGATCTGCCGGGTTCCGTCGGCTCCCTACTGGGCATGCACGTGCCCGCTGACTCTCCAGCTGGGGTCGCTGCTAAGTGTTGCCTTCTCCCACCTGTGCACGGAGCTCCCGCAGCCCCTGCGCCACGCTGCCCCCTCCCCATGTCCCCGCAGGCCCAGGAGGCTTCTCCTCACGAGGGTGCAGCCTGCTTCCCCCTGAGCGGGTCTTAGTTCTCTCTGCCCTGAGCGGAAAGAAGCGCCGGGGGAGGGGGAGGGAGGGGCTTAGAACGGGGAAAGGCGGGGGGGGGGGGGAGACTGTCCCCTCCTTCCTTCTGCCCGTGCCTCCACGACTTCACCTTTACAAAAGAAACCCAGCTCTCCATTGCTCTTTCTCTCTCTTGTTCTATCCCTCCGTATCCCTGGGGCCTGAACGTCCCCTTGAACCTGCCTGGTTCGGCTGTTGGCTCTGGGCGCAGCTCTGTCCCCTGCCCTCCTGGGCTCAGCTCTGTCCCCTGCCCTCCTGGGCGCCCTGACTGCTGGCCTCTCCTCTCCCCGCAGCGTGCGGTGGGGCTGCCTCTGCGAGCAGAAGCAGGGCTGCCCGGGGGCTGCCAGGAAGCCCGGCATCTTCAGCGGGTCCTTCATCAGCTGCTTTGCCCCACGGGTTGTGACTAGACGGGTCTTGGCTGTCAGGCCCCTGTCCTGGGAACTGCTGGGCGGGGTGGGCTCCGGCCCAGTCGGGCTCTGAGGTCTTCCAGCCGGGGACCTGGAGGGAAGCCAACATGCACAGGCCCCTCCTCAACACCTGAGGCGCCCGGGGCCTCATCTCAGCTCTCGTCAAAGGCGCCGGGACCGGGATGTCCCCAGCCCCACTTGCTGTGCTTTAAATGAAGCGACTGCCCCACCCAGGGAGGCTGAGCCGGGCACAGTCGGTGGGTCCGTCTGAGCCGGCGCCTGGCTCTTTCTCGTCCTGGGAAGTGTTCAGCATCACTTAGGCAAGCTGGGGGCAGCGTAAGCCTGAAACTCAGCGCCCCCGGGCGTGGGCTGCAGGTACCCTGGGGGGCCAGGCCGGGCCTCAGGACTGTCACACCCGGGTGAGTGGTCTCTTTGCTCCCCCTCCCATCCCTCTCCCTGGACACCCTGGCCTGGAGCTTGCAGGAGATTGGGAAAGAGCCCGTGTCAGGGGCCTTCTGGGTACCATTGTCAAGGTCCTGTGCCGAGGGCAGCGTGGGTCTGCGCTCTTGGGATTCTCACTCCGTGGCCAGGGCCCTGCTGTGGTCAGACGCCCTGGGTGGTCCTCGCTGCCCCCGGGAGGAGCTGACGGCCCTCAGCCTCACGGGGCTGGGTCACCCGTGGCCCAGGCCACGGCCCAGGGCAGAAAGCAGGCACGGGGCGCGGGTCCGGGCGCCCGGCTTTGTTCACACGGGGTTCTCCTGGGGCTCTAGGACACACTGTGAGGTCAGGCTGTCTGTCTCCTCAGCCCATTTGGTTTGTTAGCTGGTGTTGGGAGGAGGTATACGTTCCCCACAGGCTGAGGAGGGGCGTCCCTGAGCTTCTCTGCTCGCTGGAGGGCGCTGTCCTCTCCCCGTCCAGCTCCTGCTGGGGCTCCGTGCTCAGGACCCGAGTCACGTGACTGTCGGCCACTGACCCCGGCTGGCTCGGGCACGAGGTGTGGGTTTCTCCTGGATCGCGGGCACCATGTTTCCTCCCGTGAAACCTGGCGAGGACTCTGGTTTGGGGAGACGGCCTGGGAGCCATCGCAGACAGCAGGAGGGGTGGTGTTCCCTGAGCCAGCGGTTTACCTGACCCAGGATCACGTCTGCATGTGCACACATGTGCGCGTGTGTGTAAGCACATGTGTGCAGGTGCACGGGTACACACTTGTGTGTGCGTGTGTCTGTGTTTAGGACACAAAGCCTGAGTTTCAACAGCTCGAGCCAGGCAACGCTTTCCGAACAGTAACCCGCTGTGCTGCTCCCAGACTCGCTCCCAGGACACCCGTGCCTGAGGCCCAGAGCCGCTCAGCCAGTAAGCGTCAGGGCTGCCATGTGGACTCCCCTGTGGTTCTAGAAACTTCCAAATCCCTAGAGCACAGGTGGCTTGTGTGAGCTTGGCCACTGCTGCCGAGCTACCTGCTCGATCGCCCGAAGGCTGGTGGGGCTCGCGCCCTTGTCACCATCCGTGCTCACGTTGTCACAGTGGGGATCGTTTCGGCTCCAGGCCTGGGCTTGTGGCTGGGCGTGGCCCTTGGACAGCGGCTTGCCCTTCTGAGCCTGTTTCCCCACCTCCTTTCTGAGGTTGTTGTGACGCTTCAAGGTGCCCCCTGCGCAGTGCCAGGTACACGGCAGGTCTCCTGTAAGTGACAGCTGTCGTTACGGGTAGGGTGACTACACTCACTTAGGGTGTGCTGGGGCGGCCCAGGTTAGCACCTGCTGTTCCGGCCCAGTTATTAACATTGCCCCCCTTGCCTCTCAGAAGTGTCCAGGTTAGGGAGTTAAGTCCTGCGGGGAGTCTAGTTTGGGGCCCCCACTCGGCACGTCCGACAACCTGTGGTCAGGGTGGGGTGCTCCAGTGCGGGCAGGGGCGGGTCCCCCGAGAAATCTTGCCGTCGGTTCCCTCTGCTCCACTTCTATTCATCGTGATGCTCGGAGGCTGGACTCATTGGTCACACCTGCACCCCGTCTGCCTTTTTTTGGTCTATTTCCTCCAAAGGATGAGAATCTTGACTGGGGAAGGACATAAAGAGCGTCTGTGTCCCAGCCTTTTCTGATGAGGACAGAAGAGCACGTGGACCCCATCCCCATCTCCCAAGGCCACCGTTGGGCCTCTTGATGACAGGCATGAGAAGGTCAAGAGAGTGACAGCAGCGGGTAGAGCCCAGGAGTCCAGGGGGGCAGCGGCCGGGAGGCTGGGGGCCTCCCTCCCCCACTGCGGCCACTGTCCTCAGCCCTGGAGCCCAGAGAGGGTGGGGCTTCCCTTGGGTGACATCACCCTCAGTCTAGTGGTCCATCCAGGGGAACGCTCCCGGGTAGGGCCACCCGCTGTCGTTGTTGCCAAATGGACCCAGGGCACAGTGCCCGGGAATTGCGCGCATATCTGTCCTATGTCACAGTTCAAAGAGAGAACGGTGCCCAGCAGAGGGAGGCTGTACAGGTGAGTGAGTGAATGAACGAATGGATTCGATTCCCTCTTCAATCCTGTTCATCACTGTTTCCTTCCTCCCGGCCCCCTGCAGAACCAGGGGTGGGCGGCGTGATTGGGGGCGGGGACGCCACCTGGTAAGACGGACTGTCTGACAGGGGCCCGCCCACAGGACCCTGCAGAGCCCGCAGCGCTGGCCCCCGCCCAGGTCCAGGGCGAGGTGGGTCCTGAGTTCGTTCCTTCCAAACACACACACAGCAGTCAGCTCTTTCGGCCTCTCAAGGCGTTAGTAACAGTTTGTAGCCTGGTGGAGCCGCCTTGACGAATTCTTTTCCGACTAACTGGGTGTCGTTGGCTCTGCTGTGGCTGATTCTCCAGCACCTCCCGCCAGCAGGGTATATTTAAGCGCTCATAAAATATAAGGTGCAATTCAAATAAAGCAAATTACTTGAGAGAATAATAGCTATAGATACGGGGTCAAGAAGCAGTTAAAAAATAAACTACTCAGTCAGTTCAGTGGAAGCCGTCACTCCAGCCCTGGGCGGTAGGCTGCAGATACGAGGCAGTGGCGGGCTTCGCTGCCCTCATTCACAGGAGGCATGTGGACCCAGAGCCCACGGGGCTCCCCCGGGCGCCCCCGGTTCTTGCAAAGGAGAGCGTGGTCCGCTTGTCTGTAACTTCAGAGCCAGGCCATGAATCTGCAGGTCGAACCCGCTTCTACTTCCTGGGAACATCCCCAGGGTGGGAGAAGCATGCCAGCCGGCGGGGCTGGGCCCCGTGCCAAGCCACGCACAGGCTTGCCATGTGGAAATCCGCTCTTAGAGCCTTACATCCACTTGAGGAAATATGTGCATACTGTCCTGCTGAAAATGTCACGGTTGGAAAGAGACGGCACTTATTAGAGGTGGTGGCTGTTCCTCTCCCTATTCTGTCTTCCCTGAAGCCCCACGGAATTTTCTAGAAGACCACTCAGGCACAGGCCCCTCCCGGGGGAGTGCTGTTAGCTGTGTCTGTGCTAGGCATTCTAGAACATCCTCTCTCTCAGCTGATGTGGCTTACTCACTGTGTTGTCTTTCTTTTTTTTCTTTATAAATTTATTTATTGTTTATTGGCTGTGTTGGGTCTTCGTTGCTGCATGCGGGCTTCCTCTAGTGGCGGTGGGTGGGCACTACTCTTCATTGCGGTGCGCGGGCTTCTCACTGCGGTGGCTTCTTTTGTTGTGGAGCACGGGCTCTAGGCGCATGGGCTTCAGTAGTTGCGGCACACGGGCTCAGTAGTTGTGGCTCGCAGGCTCTAGAGCGCAGGCTCAGTAGTTATGGCTCATGGGCTTAGTTGCTCAGCGGCATGTGGGATCTTCCTGGATCGAACCCGTGTCCCCTGCATTGGCAGGAGGATTCTTGACCACTGTGCCACCAGGGAAGTCCCTGTGTTGTCTTTCATCCTGGGCTTGTGGTGTTTTTTTTTTTTTTATTTGAAAGATACTTTTCATGTGCACTTAAATGTATTGCAAAATGGTGTTGGGTCCCAGGAACTTTGTGAACCAATAAACACTTTATTCAAAGAGTCTCTCATTTCTCTGGGAAGGAGAAAAAGCTGCCCTTGCATTAGCCTGAAGCCAGCTGTCCGTGACCAGGAAGGCGGGTCCCCTGCTGGGCCTCCAGGATGACCCCTACTAGACCCTGCACCATGTGTGCCGGGAGGGGCACTTGGCTCTCCTGCAAAGCTCATGCCCTTCTGGGGAGAGTCCCTGCCTCCTCTCCGATGCTCAGAGGACCTGCAACCCACAGGGCGGGAATGACTCGCCTCTGCACAGAGGGTGGCTGCCAGCTTCCTTGCTGGCAACTCCAGGCAAGGGCTGCATGAGAGGAGGACATCTCTCCAGTGCCCGGCAGGGGCGGCACAGAGCCCGTGTCTGGAGAGCCCTCGTGCTTGAATTAAACATGGTTAATTTACTGAACGGAGCGCTGTCCCAGAGGAAGCATGGGGAGGGGCTCCTGGGGAGGTGGGGGCATGGGGGTGGCTCCCTGAGGCTTTGGTGCTTCAGCCAGACACTGAAGGAGGGGCGCACAGGAAACCATCTCCAGCCGGCGGGGAGTGGATTCCCGTCACCTATGGGCTCCTGGCTGCTGGACACACACCCCTGGCCATCAGGAGTCCCTTGCTGAGGTCAGTCTCTGGCTGAGCGTCCTTTGAAGGGTGAAGTGGCAGATAAGGAATGGCAGAGTCTCTGCGCTTTCCGAAACACCGTGTGGCTCCTCGCCCAGCATCTTGTTCTGCAAGCAGCCACCACGGGCTCGTCCGCCGGCCCAGGCACCCGAGCGCCTGCAGACTCAGGTTCCCTGCACCTTCTGTTCATCTGCTCCATCCTGACGCACAGGTCTCGCCGCAGGCTGCCCCCACCCCTCTGGCCCATTATTCGGTGGCGGGGATTCAGTGCATGGGAGGATCCGGCCCTTGGAAAGGGTTAACCTTGCCTGGGACTCGCCCCCGACGAACGATTTGGATCCTTCGGATCAGAACGATTTGGTGGATCGACCTCTTGGCTAAAAAGCTTTTGCGAGAGGCTGTTCCTTCCAACTTCATTGGAGAGGAGAGAGGGTGGTCCTAGAGGGGATCACCAGAGTCTTCTCACTCGGTCTTTTTGTTTTGCATCTTTATTGGAGTATAATTGCTTTACAATGGTGTGTCCGTTTCTGCTTTATAACATAGTGAATCAGCTATACACATACATATGCCCCCATATCTCTTCCCGCTTGCGTCTCCCTCCCTCCCACCCTCCCTGTCCTTTAAAAACAACAGCTAACACTGATCTTTTCCACCCAAGCCAAAACGCCTCTGGTTTAAAGCTGTATTGTTACTGTTACGCACCTCTCAGAGAGAAAAACAAACCGGACGAGAGGGCTGTCATCGGAGGCGCGAAGCTGACCACCGAAGGGCTCAGGCTCAGAACTGAACCCGTCGCATGTTATGCACCTCTCAGAGAGAAAAACAAACCGGACGAGAGGGCTGTCATCGGAGGCGCGAAGCTGACCACCGAAGGGCTCAGGCTCAGAACTGAACCCGTCGCAGGAGGGGGCAGCCAGGAGACCCGCCTGTGCCCACGTGGGCGTGTGGGGTGAGGGAGGGGGAGGGAACACGCGTCCCCCAGTATGGGCACCACCAGCTGGTACTCAGGAAGACTGGGGTCGGCATTCACACTCCCAGTGTGGGCCAGAAGCCTCAGAGGGGAAGTCGAAGGAAAGTGCCCGGGAGACTGCCCAGAGAAAGGCCAGGGGCTTCTGGAAGGACAAGCCTGCAGTCCACGTGGACAGAGGGTAGCAGGGAGGCCAGCGCCCCAGACTCTGGAGGTGCTGACGTGAGTGGCGTGAGCGGCTCCTTCTCTGAGCCAAGGATGGGTCAAAGCCCTCTTCCCATGTGTACTCCACAGTAGGTACTGTCACTGTCACCCCAGCCTCTGGGCTAAGCGGCTCATCCCAAGTCTTAGGGCTGGGTGACAACCGGCTCCAGGGTCCGGCCTCCCTGCCAGCCAGGACAATTGGTGAAGGAGGCCCATATAGGAACCGGGCTCCAAAGATGGTCTGGGCCAGTGGCCCAGCTGGGGAGGGACCTGCCCCAGGGGACGATGCTGGGCTGAGGACCTCCGTGTCTGGCCTGCACTGTTCCCAGTACTCAGGGCACGAGCACAGCAACGTACACGCTGGCTGGACCACAGCTGTGGGGCTGTGAGAAGTGGCTGGCAGGCAGATGTGCGCACATCTGGACAGCAGAGTGAGCACCTGTCCAGCTCCTTGGGGGCTCTCTCGCACCCCCAGGTGTAGACATGTCGCCCTGGAGTTAGAGTCTCTGCGCTGGGCCCTCTGCCCGCCCCTGAGTTGCTTTTGCCCTGCCATCTGCTGGGGGCGGGTGGGGGGGATGGAGGAGACACCCCCGTGAGCCTTTATGCCACCACCTGGACCTCTGTTGGCTCCTTTAATGGGCTGAGTGGAGGGACTGCCACGTTTCACTGAGGACCCCTGGTGCCAGACTCCCTGGCAGGTCCTGCTGGGAGCAAACCAGGAGGGGGCTCCTCCCCAGGGCGCCGGCTCAGAGGTGGGGGGTCACCCAAGGCGACCGAGGAGCTGCCTGCCCTTCCTGGTACCTGACCGCTTCCCCGCCCCCCGCCCCTTCAGGTGCATCCACAGCCTGTGACGGTGAGGGGAGGTGGGGACACTCCATCACTCCTCTCCTGGGACCCAGGCCCAGAGCTGGGGATGATTTGGCCTGGCTCCCCGCCAGCTGGGTCCAGCGCGGGCCAGGACCCCGTCTTGCCCACAGACCCCTCGGGTCCAGGAATCAGCGTTCGTAGGCAGGATCAGCAGGGGATCTGGAGGTCAGGGGGGAGGCAGAAACCGAGCCCCAAGGGGGGCACCCACCGCTCGGGGCGGAGCATCGGCCCGGAAGCGGGCTGCGCGCTCCTTGGTCCCTCCCGCCGCATCGCTCTGCGCGGCTCCTGGCGCCGCCGTGCTGTAATCCGACTCCGCGCTCGTGGGGGGCGGGAGCCCGCGCGGCGCTGCGCCCCGGCCCGAGTGCCACATCACTGCCCGCCACCCTGCCCGCCGCCCACCATGCGGCCCCCGCCGCCGCCGCTGCTCTTCGCGATGCTGGTCCTCGCCGCCGCCCGGCCCTGGTGCGAGCCCACCCCGGACGCCGCGGGTAAGGCCGTACGGCCCGCGCCCTGGGGTGGAACTCGGCGCCCCGGAACCGGGAACTATCCCCCGCGTGACCCATGGTCCCCAAGTGGGCACCCTGTGACCTTGGACCTCGGGGTCTGCGCAGGAGGGGGCAGCCGGCTGTCTGAGCACATCCAGGCTGGGACCCCCGGGCGGAACGCACAGGCAGCTTGTGGGCAGCGGAGGTACCCGGTGCTCTGGCCGGGGCTTCTTCTCGGTCTGGGCACAGCGGGCAGGGCGCCCTGCAGGTGGGGTCCGAGGGAGCGGATGCCAGAACTTTGCAGGAGGAGAGGTCGTCCGAGGTCCCCGGTCCTTCCAGGAGCGGGGCGGCCTCTGGGCAGGGCACACTCTTGACCCCTCCCTCCCATCTCTGCGGCCTGGACAACAGCGTCTCCGGAAGTGGGCGCAGAGGGCCGGGGAGGAGGGGGTAGGATTCTGGGGCAGGGGGAGGGGGAGAGTGTCGGGAGCCAGGGACCCTCCCGGGTGCCGGGCTGAGGCGGGGGCCAGCTGGGGGCCCGGGCTCCGGTCCTGACCACACCTCCCGTTCTGGAGTGGGCCTCGCTTTCCCTTTACGTTTAAAGGTGAGGGTGTATCTAGTCCGCTGCCCTCAGGGTTCTTAGCAGCAGCAGACATCTGGGCCCCTGGAGGGCGGGGGTCCCCTGGGGCACAGGGGTCTGGGCGTGTCAGATTCGGAATCTCTCGAGCGCTGGAGGTTTGTGGATACCTGAGAACTTGCGGGCACCAGCCCAGTGGGTGCGCCAGGAGCAAACTGCCTCTCGAATGTGCCGACGGCCATCGTTTCCCTTTCTTCTCCCTCAGCCCAAATTGAATTTTCTCTCCTCCTCTACCCCGCTTCACCTTTTTCCTCCCCCACTTGCTACAGAAAGACCCGGGCCAGGCGGAGTGTGTATGGGTGTGTGTGTGTGTGTTCACACGCACGCCTGCACATCTGTGCACGGGATGCAGATGGAACTTGCATGGTGTCATGGATGGACCCTCCCCTGAGGGTCCTCTCCTGAGGCCCCAGGAAATGTCTAGAATTATAGGCTGGTCAGGGATTACAGTCCCCTCTTCCAGGAAGCTCTCCCTGACCTCCCCTTTTTCCAGGGAGAAATGCAGCCCCCTCCTCTGGGCCCAGGTTGCCCCTTCCTCACCTGGAGGGATGAGCAGGGTGGATCTCTGTCCTCCACTCCGTGGTGGCATCAGTGACTGTTTCTAGAATAATTCCTTCCTCTGGTTGGATCTTCTCTTTACAGATGAGCATGTGTGGTCCGTGGAAACCCAGTGCCTTTTCCAGACCGCACGCTGACGTGGGCAGGGCCAGGCAGCCTGAGTCCAGGCTTTTATGTCCAGGAATATATCCACGTCCTCACCGTCCCAGGCTCAGAGCGGGCCCAGACGCTTCCCCCCGCCTGTCCCTTGCCTCCCTCAGGTCTTTATCGAGAGCCTGGGGTTTGAGGCAACTTTCATGCTCCTAGGGGCCAGGCAGGTCTGGGTTCAAATCCTGAGTCCTCTACACTGCTGTGTGGTCTTGGGCAGATGGCCTGACCTCTCTTACCTCATTCTATTATCGTTCCTCGCCTCGAAGACCTTCAGCCCCAGGTCAATGTTGCTCCCTTCGTTGAAGACATGCTGACACCTTGTGGTCAAGAGGTGTAACGGTCACGTGTGGACTGCTCAAAAGTAGCCTTGGGACCAGCGCTGCCCGACAGAACGATGCCAACTACATACATCACTTCACATTTCCCAGAAGCCACACGAGCGAGATAATAAGAAACAGGCGAAATTAACTTTAATAACAAATTTGATTTAACCCAATACATCTGAAACATTGTTTCAGTGTTTTGTCATCAATGTAGAAATTAAGAATGAACTGTTTTATGTTCTTTTTTAAGTGCTAGTGGCTACCGTCCTGCATGGTGTGTCCTCTCTCGACACCACCTCCAGCCCGAGCTCCCCAAAGGCACCCCCTGGGGCTTGCTTATCGTTATGGGTTGAATTGTGTCCCCCAAAGATATGTTGAAGTCCTAGCCCCCCTTCCCCCTTCCTGTGACTGTGACTTTCTTGGGAAACAGGGTCTTTGCAGGTATGGTCACATTAGGAAGAGGTTGCACTGCTTTAGGGTGGGTCCTGATTCCAATGACTGGTGTCCTTAGAAGAAGGAGGAAATTTGGACACAGACACACCAGGAAGGACGTGTGGTGACAGAGGCAGAGAGCAGGGTGATGTGGCCACAGCCAGGGTTGCTGGGGGTGGAAGCTGGAGGAGGCAGGAGGACCCTCCCCGGACCCTGCGGAGGGTGTGGCCTGCCAGCAGCTTGATTTCAGGCTTTTGGCCTCCAGAACCGGGAGAGGAACAATGTTTGTTGTTCCAATTTGTGGTTCTTTGTTACGGCAGCCGCAGGAAGCGAGTCCACCCATCTCTCTGTCTTGTTTCCGGTGCCCACCCTGGAAGTGTTGGTGACCAAGTCAGCAGATGCCGCGCCCTTGTCCTCCCACTGGGCATCGCTGTGTGGCGGGAGGGTCACAACGGGCTGTCCCTCCTTCTCCCCGTGCGACCCCGAGCCACTGTGTGTTGGGCCCTTACTGGGCCCAGGCCCTGGCCTCAGCACCACCTCATCGGACCCTCCAACAACAGTGGGCACTCTTATTATCATCCCCACTTTACAGATGAGAAGACTGAGGCACAGAGAGGAGCTTGATTCCCCAACTTCAGTTTTCTCACCTGTGACTCAGGGAGGCTCGAAGCCACGTGAAACCGGGAGGATCCGCTTGTCAGATCCACTCAAGTCCAGGCGACCATGTGGCATCTGATGGCTTTGAAGGAGCAGGCGTGGGCGTCACTGTGCTCCGGCCTCCCCGCCACGCGTTTGCCTGAGGCCAGCACAGGCCCCGGGGCCGGCGGGGGCTCTGCCCACTGAGCGTCTGTCGAGAATCTGCGCAGATCTTCAGGTTCGCCCCCCTCGGCCCTGGGCTGGGCGCACGGCAGGCGCAGCCTCGGCGTGGTGGGTGCAGGCATGAGGAGGGGTGGGGGCCTTGGCTGGAGCCATCCGCCTAGGGAGGCCTCGGGGTCCCGAGCTGACTGAGTCGTGGCGTCCGTGTGGGTCCGAGCTCGCACGGGCCGTGAGGGCGGGTCGGCCGAGCTGAGCGTGAGTTCTGAGTGTGAGCCCTGGGCACGGATGCTCCCGGGGGTCCTGCTCCGATCGCGTCCTTTCATCTGTTCTCCCGACATCAGCGCAGACAAGCAGGTGACAGCGCAGCGTTCCAAGCTGCCCTGGGCCGGTTTCTGGTTCCTTCTTTCTTTCCCTTATGTTTTGATTCCTCCTCACGCCTCCTCATGCCGCAGAGGGCGGTGGGCACAGGTCTGGAGACGCTTTAGACCGTAAAGGCGTGGAGTCGGGCGGGGGCGTGGAATTCCCAGGCTGCAGGCTGAGAGCAGGTGCCTCACACCGCCTGGTGTCCTCACTCACCGCCAGCCTCATCCCAGCGGGCATTGCGGGGTAGCCGAGGGCACGGCTGCAGCCCTCTCTGTTGCATTAAGGGTGGCAGTTCCACTGCCTGGATACTTTAGGAAAATTATTCTCTTGCCCGTTTCTTTGCCAAGTGGTACCAGCCGGTTAGGACAGCCTGAGTCCTTGGCTCACCAGGTGGTGAGAGGGCACGTCTCCATCCCATGAGAGCTTCGAGAGCCGGCCCGAGGGGTCAGGGACTGTGGCCGCCTAGTCCACGGTGGGGGAACCGTGTGCAGAGGTCCTCACAGGGGGCTGCCTGGCCCCCACCGCGTCCCCGCCACTGGGGACTGACGTGCTCAGGCAGGTTTCCACGACCCCCAGATCTTAAGGCGAATCCCTAGAAGCAGGTCCCACCCTTGCTGTGGTCCAGGCCTAGTTCCCAATGAGGTTACGGGGTTAGAAACAGCCTTTCCCCCTGGTCCTAGCCTCCTTACCCTGCTCCTCCTGGGCTCCCCCCTGCACCCGCTTTCTGTTTGTTTGTTTGTTTATTTATTTACTGACTTACTTATTTGCCCCTGGTCTTAGTTGCAGCAGCCGGGCTCCTTAGTTGTGGCATGTGAACTCTTAGTTGCGGCATGCGTGTGGGATCTAGTTCCCTGATCAGGGATCGAACCCAGGTCCTCTGCATTGGGAGCGTCAACCACTGCGCCACCCGGAAGTGCCCTCCCCACCACCAGCGCTGTCTTGTTTCCTGCCCTCCGCCACCCAGCCTGCCCTCCGCCTCCCGGGACCCCTGCACCAGCTGAGCTTGAAATCTCATTTCCGTCTCTTGGAGCTGTTTTTTCCTCTTAGCTCTCACAGAGCACTTGGGACCTGCCTCTGATGGGGAACCTGGCAGGTAGTGTTGGTTGAGGTTGGTCTCACTGACCTTCCCAGGGGTCTCACTGTTGGGTCCATGTGTCTGGGTCTCGGGGAGGACCCTTGAAACCCACAGTTCCAAGGACAGTTCATGCGTTGGTCCTCTTCTCAGGAAACAGGAGACAGCGTGCTGCAGCGTGTTCTGGAGGGGAGAGGGCCGCTGCCTGCCTGAGTCTCGGGGGAACTTGGAATAGCGTGGGGTGAGAGGCACTGGGGGGGTGCAGCCCCGGGTACAGCCTCTGAGGGCTGCTTGTTAAATATTTGGGAATCTGGTGAGAACTCGTTGAGCTGCAGGAAGCTGAAATTGGCCACAGTGGAAGTATTCTCACCACGGCGATCGGCCACCACTCTGAGCCAGGGCTCTTTCGTCCTGGCTGTCTTCCGTGAGGGGAGTCGTGTGACCTCTTCGAGACTCAGTCTCCCCTCCTGTGAAATACGGGAGGACGGCCATGTGGACATCAGAGGGTGGCTGTGAAGGGGAGGGTGGGCAGGGGGCCGGCGGCCTGGCCAGTACCCAATGAGAAGCAGCAGCGCCTTTGAGCACATTTGGGGGACGACTGATGGGCAGGGGTCCGCTCCCCTGACAGCACCGCCCTTTCTCTCCCCAGGTGGATGCCCCAGGGCAGGAGCTGCGGACAGCGGTACGGTACACGGACTTCCTGGTTTTGTTTTGTAGCAGTGACGCAGGTCCTTCACACTATCAGAGCGTTTTAGGGGGTGGAACCCACCGTTCTAAAGTGGTGAGGAATAAGGTGGCCCATCGATTAAATCCAGACCCATTTGAAACAGCCAGAAGTCAGACAAAACGAGACAAGGAGGCCCTTCCCTCTGTGCAGTTGGGCTCCCGAGCCTGACTCTGCCCGGCCTCCTGCAGGGGGTCCTCCTATTCCCCTCCCCCCTTCCCCCCCGCCAAGGCGGGATCTAAGTGGGCCGGATTCCGACTGTGAGGTGTGCACACACCCGCTGCATTGGCTGTTCATCCTGTGCGTTCCCAGTCCTGTGCCCGGCACCTGCTGAGTCCAGGGCTGGGACAAGCCCCTTCCCTCCCTGGCCCTGAGTTCCTCCTTTGTAAAACGAGGAAGGGAATACTGATCTCGGGATGATTTGGGAGACGGCGTGGCTCTGACCTATCACAGGTGCTCAGAAGCACACGTTTCCTCAATGCCCCTCCTGCCAGACTTAGGCATCGGGTGTATTCTAAGTGGAGGGACTAGATTTTTTTTAAAGTAGGAAAATCTTTTCCCCATACGGAAGTCAGTGGCATGCCCTACCGTGGCAGACCCTCGGCCAGGGTGGCTTTCCTGCACCCCTTTGGCACACGTGGAGGCTGGGACCCAGAGAAGCCTGCCCTGCTCTCTCACCAGTGAGCCCTGGGAGCTTCCCTGGTCCTCCCACAGGCCCCGGCCTCTCCCTCCCATGCTGCAGGTGCCCATCCCCTAGGCCCCGGCCCTGAGCGGGGTCGGCTTGGGCAGAGCAGGCCCTTAGTAGGCGTCTGGGTGGGCCATCGTGGGAGGGAGTGACGTGATGACCCCGCCTCCCCCAGCTACATGCGTGGACCTGCAGCTCCAGACCTGCAGTGATGCCTCCTACAACCAGACGACCTTCCCCACGCTGCTGGAGCATCGGTCCCGGGTGGCGGTGGAGTCCAGCTCCGAGTACATCCTGCTGAGCGTCCTGCACCACCTCCTGGAGGGCCAGTGCAACCCGGACCTGCGTCTGCTGGGCTGTGCCGTGCTGGTCCCACGGTGCGAGGGCGGCCGGGCGCACAGGCCCTGCCGGCACGTCTGCGAGGCGCTACGGGACGCCTGCCAGCCCGCCTTCGACGCCATTGACATGGCGTGGCCCTACTTCCTTGACTGCGGCCGCTACTTCGCGGGCCAGGAGGAGGGCTGCTACAACCCCCTGGAGAAGCTGCGAGGTGGGCCCTGGAGTCCCGTGGTGCTGAGCAGCTGGGGGGCGGGCGGGCGGATAGGACGCACGTCGGGTGGGAAGTGCCTGGGCCAGGGCGCCAACAAGGAGGCCCTGGATGCAGGTGCGCGGCTGGGAGGGCGGAGATGTGTGAGTCCTCGACGGCACCCCTCCCCCGCCATCAGAGAACAGAGGGCACTGTTCTGAGGAGGGCCTGTCCCCCCGTGAGGCCTGCCCGGCAAAGCCTGGCGATGCCTGTGGTCAGTCCTGAAAGACCACACGTAGAATACGGGCCGGGAGTGGCAGCTAGACTCCTCAAAGTGGGGTCTGTGGAGCCCCAGGGGAGAGGGGAAGAGGGGCTGCAGAGATGGGCTTTGGTTTCTCGTGTGGACAAACCAGTGGAGGTAGAATGGGCAGCCTTGGGTCGTGGTGATGGAATGGGCAGCCCTAGGTGGTGGTGAGCCCCTCGTCTTGGGGGGTGTGCAAGGAGCTCCTGGGGCCCCGCTTGGTAGAGATGCTGGAGGAGGGGGGGCGTGCAGGCCAAGTACCTCTGCAGGCCTCCCTACCCCCTGGCTGGGCTTCCAGACTGGGTGAGAAGGGATAGCTCCAGTGCACAGTGGAACCCACAGCAGCCCCACTAGTAGAAGCCTCTGTGCCACCCGCCACCCCAGTCAGCAGCCACTGGTCACACGTGGCTCCCGAGTGTGACTAAGGATCTAAATTTTGATTTGGTTCGATTTTAATGAATTTGAGCTTAAATGCAGATAGCCACACGTGGCCAGTGTGTGACACGGGGCGGTGCAGAGGGACGTCGGCTTCTGGCTTCTCACGTGCTCGTGTCATGGAGCTCGCGGGGAGGTTCACGTGATCTGGGGCCAAGTGCTATACACGTACCGTCTCATGAAGACCCCACAGCGACCCTGAATATTGGTGTAACCATTTTACAGATGGCAAAGTGGAGGCTGTGGGAAGGCCAGTGGTGGCAGGCGGCCGGCTCCTGCCTGGTGGATGGTGGGAGCCAGGCCAGTCACGGATGGATGGATCCATCTGTCCATTCAGCAAAAGCTCTTGGGCACCTGCTGTGTCCATGGCTCCTGGCTGGGACATTGAGGATGGCGGGGGGCGGGGCACAGAGGTGCCTTGGGCTGGCCTCCAGTGAGCCCTGGGTCACAGCTCTGCCACTTGCTGGCTGTGCGGGGCTCAGGGCTGATCCTGGAGCTGAATCTGGGGGGCTGGCGGGTTCCGTCCACCTGCAGCTTCTGGGCGATGCGGTGGCCCGTGGGTGGCACCTTGCAGGCAGACAGGAGCCCTCTGCACGTGAGGACGCAGGAAGCGTGGACAGCGGGGACAGCCGGGTGGGGGACGAGAAACAGAGGAAGGAAACCAGACATCTCCCTGGGGTTGAGCCTGCCCGCCCTGAGAGAGCCCGCAGAGTGGGCTGGAGAGAGTTTATTTTGGGCAATTTTGCCACCAAATTACCAGTTCCATCTGCTTGCTTCTCCCTCGGAAACGATTTTGAGGAGAAACAAAACCACAGGGCAAGTGAGACGCTTGGGAAAAGCATTCCCCATCAGTGCTTCCCCCCCAGGACCAGCCTGCGGGGACCTGCGTCTTCCTGCGCAGAGACCCCGGGGAAGGGGGTGGGCAGGGACCCCTGGGGCCGGCCTTGGGGTGCCTGTGTGGGTGGGAGGGGACAGCCAGCTGGCCTGTG